>NC_057800.1:592019651-592319651 GCF_018294505.1 Triticum aestivum | reverse complement strand
GGATTAGGTTTAGAGTTTGGGAGGTGGTGGGCTTTGGCTGCGGCTGGGCCTCGGCGACTCAGGTGGCGCGGCTTATAAAGCCCCCCCCCCCGGGCGGAGTCCCGCTCGTGTACGGCCCGGAGTCGGTTTGACTTTTTTTTAAATAATTACGACATGCAGAAAAGGAAAGCAAAGCAATACTAAATGGACTCCAAAAATCCCGAAATAAATTGTCCCCGTCCTATAAAAATAAGTCGGACAAGGTGAACATTTAGTTGGGCCTAAAATGCAATTTTGGAAAACGCATATTTTTTCCTAATTCAAATAAAATAACGATAAAATTCCGAATAAAAATCTTATTTGATTGTAATATTAAATCTTCGATATTTCTTTATTTTGAGGAAGTCATTTTATCCTCTCTCTCTTTTATTTTTATAAACAAAATATTTGAAGATAAAATAATTAAAATCAAATGATCCTCTTTCCAAAATTTGAGAAAAACTCAAATATGAAAATAACGAAATTCCCAACTCTCTCCGTGGGTCCTTGAGTTGCGTAGAATTTCTAGGATCTAGCAAAAATGCAATAAAATATGATATGCAATGATGACCTAATGTATAACATTCCAAATTGAAAATTTGGGATGTTACAAGAGCGTGGGGGGCAGGTTGGAGATAGCTAGTTTTAGCAGTAGCGCTCTAAAGGCAAAGGCGCTACTACTAAACTACCTAGCAGTAGCGCGATCCGGATAAAAGCGCTTCTGCTAGAACTAGCTTCGCGGCGGGGTCGTGGGAATTATAGCAGTAGCGCGGCTTAGAGGAGGCGCATTGCTGCTATGTCTATTTCAGCAGCGAGTACTGCCGGAGCGCGCTACTGCTACATTGTAGCAGCGCCTTATTTTAAAACTCGCTGCTGGTAAGATCCTGTGTATAAGCTTTTCCCTAGTAGTGTTTTCCTCCTTAATCACTGTTTGGTAAAAGGAGTGGGGAAGAACGGTGGTGGCGTATGTGATATGGGGTTGCTAGTGTATGCACATATTTGTATCGGCTCTGCCCACATACAGAATATGCAAAGTGTCTGAGGAATCCGACGTAGCATTGTGTTTAGGCACCGCTATAGATGCACGCTAGTAGGGAATCCAAATTAGCTGGGAACACCTTAATCTTATTGATTTCAATGTTCTCTCGCACTTTGGTAACCCACAAGTATAGGGGATCACAACAGTTTTCAAGGGTACAATATTCAACCCAAATTTATAGATTCGACACAAGGGGAGCCAAAGAATATTTGTAAGTATTAGCTGTTGAGTTGTAAATTCAACTACAGCTGGAGATTAAATATTTGCAGCAAGGTTATCAGTAGCACAGTAATATGACAGTTTGATAGTAGTAGTAAAGATAGCAGTGGTAGCGGTAATAGTACTAACAGTTGTAATAGTAGCAATAGCAATAGTAACTTAGCAACAACAATATGTGGAAAACTCGTAGGCATTGGATCAGTGAATTCATTGGATGATAAACATCATATAATAGTCATAACCTAGAGCGACACATAACTAGCCCCACTTCATAAATATAATGTAGGCATGTATTCTGTAAATAGTCATACGCCCTTATGGAAAAGAACTTCCATGACATCTTTTGTCCTACCCTCCCGTGGCAGCGGGATCCATAAGGAAACTAAGGGATATTAAGGCCTCCTTTTAATAGAGAACTAGAACATAGAATTAACACATAGTGAATACATGAACTCCTCAAACTACGGTCATCACCAGAAAGTATCCCAACTATTGTCACTTTGGGGTTTACGGATCATAATGCGTAATAGGTGCATAACTTGCAAGATCGGATCAAGAACATAGATATAATGGTGAAAACATAAACGGTTCAGATCTGAAATCATGACACTCGGGCCCAAGTGACAAGCATTAAGCATGGCAAAGTCATATCAACATCAATTTCAGAGCATAGTGGATAATAGGGATCAAGCCCTAACAAAACTAACTCGATTACATGATGAATCTCGTCCAACTCCTCATCGATCAGCGAGCCTACAAAGGAAGTACTCACTCCCGGTGAGGAGCATCATAGAATTGTTGATGAAGGAGGGTTGGTGATGACCAAGACCGAAGATTCCCCTCTTCGGAGCCCCGAACAGGCTCCAGATCTGGCCTCCCGATTAAGAACAGGAGGTGGAAGTGGCTCCGTATCGTAAAATGCAATGAAACTTCCTCTCCTAGTTTTTCCTCTAAAAATAGGATTTCATAGAGTCAGGATTAGGGTCAGCGGAGCCTCAAGGGCCCCACTGTAACACCCTCGATGCGGCTATATCTCCTACGTGTTGAAGCACGACTTAGAGGCATAACCGCATTAAAAGCAATGTCGCAAGTAAGGTAATCTTCACAACAACCCATGTAAAAAGATAAAAGGGGAAAAGGAACATAGTTGGCTTACACTCGCCACATCACACAAATACATGAATAACATTACAATCATCCAATACACTCATGGTCCGACTACGGTACCAAAATAAAGATAAACCCCCACATGCAACACGGTTCCCGATCGCCCCAACTAGGCACCACTACTGATAATCTGGGAAAGACATGTAGTAACGGTGAGAGTCTTCATCGAACTCCCACTTGAGCTCAAGCGCATCGTCTGGAACGGTATCATCGGTCCCTGCATCTGGTTTGGAAGTAAACTGTCAGTCATGGGGACTCAGCAATCTCGCACCCTCACGATCAAGACTATTTAAGCTTATAGGTAAGGCAAAGGTATGATGTGGAGCTGCAGCAAGCGACTAGCATATATGGTGGCTAACCTATTCGCAAAAGAGAGCGAGAAGAGAAGGCAAAAGCATGGTCGAACAACTATGATCAAGAAGTGATCCTAGAACAGCCTACGTCAAGCATTACTCCAACACCGTGTTCACTTCCCGAACTCTGCCGAGAAGAGACCATCACGGTTACACACGTGGTTGGTGCATTTTAATTAAGTTAAGTTTCATGTTATCTACAACTGGAAATTAACAAATTCCCATCTGCCCATAACCGCAGGGACAACTTTCGAAAGTTCAAATCCCTGCAGGGGAGTCCCAACTTAGCCCATCACAAGCTCTCACGGTCAACGAAGGATATTCCTTCTCCCAAGACAATCCAATCAGGCTCGGCACCCCGGTTACAAGATATCCTCGACAATGGTAAAACAAGTCCAGCAACACCGCCCGAATGTGCCGACAAATCCCGATAGGAGCTGCACATATCTCGTTCTCAGGGCACACTCAGATGAGCGCTCCATACAACTAAAACCAAACCTCGAGTTTCCCCGAGGGGGCGCTGCACAGGGCTCTAGTTTAGACCAACACTTAGAGGAGCACTGGCCCCGGGGGGGTTAAATAAAGATGACCCTCGGGCTCCGGAAACCCAAGGGAAAAAGAGGCTAGGTGGCAAATGGTAAAACCAAGGTTGGGCATTGCTGGAGGAGTTTTATTCAAGGCGAACTGCCAAGGGGTTCCCATTATAACCCATCCGTGTAAGGAACGCAAAATCCGGGAACATAACATCGATATGATGGAAACTAGGGCGGCAAGAGTGGAACAAAACACTAGGCAAAAGGCCGATCCTTCCATTCTTTACCAAGTATATAGATGCATTAAGATAAACAAGATAATATGGTGATATCCCAACAATAAACAATGTTCCAACAAGGAACAATCTCCAATCTTCACCTGCAGCTAGCAACGCTATAAGAGGGGCTGAGCAAAGCGGTAACATAGCCAATCAACGGTTTGCTAGGACATGGTGGGTTAGACGTTTGACATGGCAATTCGGGAGGCATGATAAGCAAGTGGTAGGTATCATAGCATAGGCATAGCAAAAGAGCGAGCATCTATCAAGCAAAGATAGAAGTGATTTCGAGGGTATGATCATCTTGCCTGCAAAGTTGTCAGAGTTGACTTCATCTTCGTAAGCGAACTCAACGGGCTCCTCATTCACGAACTCGTATCCCGGCTCTACCCAAACAAGAACAACAAGCAAACTGAACACAATCAACCACGTGAAAAGCTCAAACAACATGATGCAAACATGGTATGATATGCAGGGTGCGGTATGTGATGCATATGCAAGATTTGACAAGGAATGATTGAACCAGTCCTCAACTTGGAAATCCCAGAGTGCCACTGGAAAGGTGAGGTGATT
The DNA here is from genome assembly GCF_018294505.1 of Triticum aestivum. Taxonomy (NCBI): domain Eukaryota; kingdom Viridiplantae; phylum Streptophyta; class Magnoliopsida; order Poales; family Poaceae; genus Triticum; species Triticum aestivum. Next base: position 592,315,471 of record NC_057800.1, on the reverse strand, counting down.
TCGGTTGATCAGCAAGTGACCAACTAAATGCATCAAGATAAATATGCTACAGCACTCAAACATGACAAGAAAATACATGTCAGGGATCCACTCATGATACTTGACAAAATATGAACACTGAGCTACGGCTAATTCATCCATTAACAGGTTCAAACAAGCATGGCAAAAGAGCAAATGATAACAGGTTTCAGACTTAGTGAAATTAACACAAGTCTGGAATTTATCATCAGGAAGCACACTTTAGAGCATTAAAACTACATGCTATAGGAACTTAACATGGCAAAGAAAGGCATGGCATAAAGCTACTCAAAGCACTTAACAAAAGTCCCTTAGTGGTCTTGAGCCAAAAGGGATCAAAAAATACAATTGCAAGCATGTGAACATGGCAAAAACATAAACAGATTCAGACTTGGTGAAAAACTGGAGCATGCAAAACAGTTAACGAGTAGGCATGTTTACGAGCTCGATGCACTCACTACAGAGCATGGCATGACAAAGTAAACATACACCCATCAAGAAGACATAGCATAGAAGCTAGACATGGCAAGAACAACAACATAGCATGCACGGATCAATAGCAACATCCTCGGCAAAATCGCTAAACATGTCAACAATCTGCCAGGATCATTTTATAGCAAAAGTAGAGCTCCATTGACTCAATCTAGGTTGCTCCATAAATTCAAACAAAGCCATGGATGGATAGAGCACCACAATGTTAACAAAACATCCTGACTGATCATCCTCAAAAGAGGCACGGATCACTAGGAAACAACATGAACATATGGCATAACAACGAAAACAGGACAAGGACTTAGAGAAATTCGAAGTCCCTGAAATCAGCATTACCGATTACGCTACTTTGCAAGCTTGTGCTGGTCACCATAAAGATCACAAAAATACATGGCAAGCACCCCTGTAAAGATTGCATGGCATATAACAAAACACATGTAGAGCTCAGGATCATAGCATGCACACATTAATCATGGCAAAAATGACAAAAGGCTATTTGCTGAAACAGATCTGACAAATTCATCACATAGCCCTCTTCCAACAACATTTCGGGCATCAAGATGAGCTCAGATGAAAATGATGCAGTGAGATGAAATGATGTGCTCGTCACGACGAACATTTTGATATGCTACACGCACAAATCGGAGCTATGGATGCAGACTTATGGCATGAGAAAGATTGCATAAAATTAATGAGAGGGGAGGGAAAAGTCAACCGAGAACGGATCTAGGGTTCACTGTAGCTGGCAGCGCGCGCGAACCGATGCAACTCCGGTGAGCTCGTGGCCTACTCCGGCGAGCTCAATAGGCGAGGGGAAGGCCGGATCCAGTCCCCCTCCGTCCGGATCCGACGGCGGGCGGCGGCGCCGGCCACGGTGGGGGTTCCTGGAGGTGCGGGGAGGCGCGGTGGAGTCCGGCGAGGCTGGTGGCGGTCACCAGAAATGGCGGGCGGCGGTCGGAGCTAGGCGAGGCGGCGGCGCGATGGTCGACGCGGCGGTGCGGCGGTGGGGAAGAGGCGAGGAGGCACGTGGCGCTCGGGCCCGGCTCGGCGGCGGGGAGGGCCGGCGCGGGCGAGGCGGCGAACTGGGGACCCGCCGGGACACGTGGCGCGCCCTGCTTCATCGCGGGCGGTGGCGGCGATTTTGTCCGGCCAGATCGGACGTGTCCGGCGCGGCGCGGTGGAAGAGGAGCTAGGTTAGGGGTAGAATGATCCGCGCATTTTTAGGGGGTGCCCTTTATATAGAGGTAGAGGAGGCTAGGAAGCTCCAAATGAGGTGCGGTTTGCGGCCATGCAATCGTGATCGAACACTCTAGATGATGGGAGAGGTTTAGGTGGGTTTTGGGCCAGTTTGGAGAGGTGTTGGGCTGCAACACACACGAGGCCTTTTCGGTCCCTCGGTTAACCATTGGGGTATCAAACGAAGTCCAAATGGCACGAAACTTGACAGGTTGTCTACCGGTAGTAAACTAAGGCCGCATGGCAAGTCTCGGTCCAATCCGAAAACATTTAACCCCCACAGACGAAAATAGGTAGAAAGGGACACCGGAGGACATAGGAGCGCCGGAATGCAAAACGGACAACGGGGAAAATGCTCGGATGCATGAGACGAACACGTATGCGAATGCAATGCACATGATGACATGATATGAGATGCATGACAAAGACAACAACACTCGTAGACAAAAACCCGACACCGAGGAAATAAAATAACTTAGTGCCGGAAACGGCAAGAGTTGGGATACATATAAGGTAAATTACATCCGGGGTGTTACAACACTCCACCACTACGAAAGGATCTCGTCCTGAGATCTAGGACTGGAAAAACGCCGGGTACTCAGAACGGAGGTGATCCTGGCGTTCCAGGTGGCTTCACGGTCAGAATGGTGTGACCACTTGACTTTGAGGAATTTGATTGACTTGTTGCGAGTCTTGCGCTCAGTTTCTTCAAGGACAGCAACAGGGTGCTCACAATAAGAAAGGTCTTCTTGGAGATCAATGTCTTCGAAGTTGATGGTGCGGTCAGGGGTCTTGAAGCACTTGCGGAGTTGAGAGACATGGAACACGTCGTGCACATTTGCAAAGTTGGAGGGAAGCTCGAGTTGATAGGCGAGATCGCCTCTCTTGCTGACGATCTTGAAAGGACCCACGTATCTAGGGCCAAGCTTACCTTTGATACCTAAGCGACGACTACCTTTCATTGGAGAGACGCGGAGGTAAACATGGTCTCCGATCTCAAAAACCAAATCACGATGCTTATTATCATAGTAGCACTTCTGGCGCAATTGCATAGCTTTGAGGTCCTGGTACATCTTTGTGCTCCCAGGGTGGATGGAGAGGAGTGAATTGTGAGCCTCATTCATAATGACTTTACGAAGGTCACCTTTAGGCACAACAATGCGATCCTCGAAGAATAGAGTATCCTTGTCATGAAGGCGATAGCACTTGTACTTGGGTTGACTCTTGGCAATCCCAATCTTCACCTTCTTCACCATAGCATCAAGAAGTTGAGCCTCGCGAATCTGATCTTCCAAAGTAGGAGAGACTTGGAGGTTTGCGAGAAATCCTTGAGGAACAACTTGTAGATTGAGTTTGCGGAAAGCTTCACAAAGCTCGGGTTGGTAAGGCTTGAGAATCAAACTGTTGCAATAAGCCTTCCTGCTCAAAGCGTCAGCAATTACATTGGCCTTGCCTGGAGTATATTCGATACTTGGATTATACTCTTGAATCATTTCGACCCAATGAGTCTGCCTGAGGTTGAGATTAGGCTGAGTGAAGATGTACTTGAGACTCTTGTGGTTAGTGAAGATGTCCACTTTTCTTCCCAATAAGAGATGTCTCCAAGTCAAAAGAGCATGCACAACTACCGCCAACTCGAGGTCATGAGTGGGGTAGTTCTTCTTGTTGGGCTTCAACTGGCGAGAGGTATAAGCCACAACTTTCTTCTCTTGCATCAACACTGCACCAAGACCTTGAAGAGAGGCATCATAAAAGACCTCAAACGGTTTGGATTCATCAGGAGGAGTCAGAACTGGAGCAGTGAATAATTTCTCTTTCAGATTGTTGAAAGCAATGTCACATTCAGGATACCAAACGTACTTCACGTGCTTCTGGAGAAGGTTGGAAAGAGGCTTCGTGATCTTTGAGAAGTTCTCAACGAACCTTCGACAATAGCTTGCGAGCCCAAGGAAGCTGCGGAGTTTCTTCACGTTCTGAGGTGGTTCCCAATTCACAATTGCAGACACCTTCTCAGGATTCACCGCTATGCCCTTGGCAGAAATGATATGCCCAAGGTAGAGAACCTCATCGAGCCAAAACTCGCACTTTGAAAACTTGGCATAGAACTGATGTTCTCCGAGCTTATCCAGCACCAAATGCAAGTTCTTGGCATGATCTTCCTTGTTCTTGGAAAAAACCAAAATGTCATCGAGGTAGACCAAGACGAAGTTATTTGTGTAGGGGTTGAAGATGAAGTTCATCATGCAAGAGAAAGTCGGAGTTGCATTGATGAGGGCAAATGACTTGACAGTGTATTCATATGAACCATAGCTTGTTCTGAATGCCGTCTTGGGGATATCTTGCTCATGAATTCGAATCTGGTGATAGCCCATACGGAGATCAATCTTGGAGAATACTTGAGCACCTTTGAGTTGTTCAAACAGCTCGTTGATGTTGGGAAGTGGGTACTTATTCTTTATAGTCTTCTTGTTCAATGGACGGTAGTCAACACAAAGTCGGTCCGTTCCATCCTTCTTCTTCACAAAAAGAACTCCACAACCCCACGGAGAAGAACTAGGTCGGATGAGACCCATTCGCTCTTGAATATCGAGTTTCTTCTTCAGCTCCTTCAACTCTTGAGGTCCCAGCTTGTAAGGACATTTGCAAATAGGTTTCGTGCCAGGCTCAAGATCAAGGACAAATTCAACTGGCCTGTGCGGAGGCATACCTGGAAGCTCTTCTGGAAAGATGTCTTGATATTCGCAAATGACTGGAATTTGAGAGATGGCATCCAGTTCACCCTTCTCATTGAGAGAAAACAGACGGATGGTATCATGACGAGCGGCAAAGACAATTACATCCTTAGACGAATGAGTTAATTGAATCTGCCTGGCAGCACAATCAAGATGAGCCTTGTTCTTAGAAAGCCAATCCATTCCGAGAATAAGATCAATATCCGAGTGGCCCAGAACAATAGGAGAAGCTAGAAATTTGTAGTCGCCCAACGTGATAGTAACATTCGGGACGCAGATATTAGCTGTCATTTGCTTGCCCGGGGACACGATTTGCAAAGGTCTTTGCAAATGCTGATAATCACACTCATACTTTGATGCAAAAGGTTTAGAAATGAAGCAATGCGATGCACCAGTGTCAAAAAGTACTTTTGTAGGAACATCGTTAACAGGAAGGTTACCCATAATCACATCTGACGAGTCCTCTGCCTGAGCTGCATTCACCATGTTGACCTAGGCGTGCTTGGGGTTATGCTTGACCATAGTTGTACTTGCCGATCTCACAGGAGGAGGAGGAGGGAGACGCCTCTGATTGAAGCATTTTTTGGCATAGTGTCCCTTCTGTTGGCACTTGTGTCACGTGACCTCTGAAAGCGGACGGTGATACGGAGCACTTGATCTTGGAGCTTGAGACAAAGTCTTGTTCTGAAAGCCAGGGTTGGGTGGGTGGGAAGATCCACTGCCACCTTTGCTCTTCTGCTGATAAGGCTGATGGAACGGAGGAGGAGGAAGCCAATACTTTTGCTGCTTAGTCACTTGAGTTGAGGAAGAAGGAGTTGCATCTCTGACTCGCTTCTTGGAAGCATCACACTTCTGTTGAGTAGTCTCTTGCTTCATTGTCATGTTGTAAAACTCGTCATACTTCTTGGGCTCAAAAAGGACGAGAGCTAGCTGGAGTTCTTCTATGAGACCACCCCTGAATTGGTATATCATGCTCTTCTCGTCAGGGACGTCTTGCTTCGCAAAATGGGCGAGCTTCTGAAACATGATGTTGTATTGGTAAACAGACATAGTGCCTTGCTTCAGGTTGCGGAATTCCTCACACTTGCTTTCAACCACACTCTGAGGAATATGATGAGCTTTGAAGTCTTGACGGAATTCATCCCAGGTAATCGCATGGCCTCCTCTGGAATCTTTGTACTGCTGAAACCATTCTGTAGCTTGGTCTTTGAGTTTGAAGGAGGCAAACTTGACAAAGTCCTCAGGCCTGACGTTACTGCACTCGAAATGCTTGCATATGTCCACGAGCCAATCATCAGCGTCTGTTGCCTCAACACAATTGCTGAAGGTCTTTGGCTGATTAGCGAGGAACTGGTTGAGTGTAGCAAACTGATTCTGATTGTTGCCATGACCCTGGTTCCCTTGGTTGCGCTCTTGAAGAAGTTGCATGATCATCTGCGTGTTTGCATTGGTAGCGGCCATCATAGCTTGCCATGCCTCCGGAGGTGCAGGTGGTGGTGGCGGATCAGGATTCGGAGTTGTGCGCCTTGGAGGAGCCATCCTGAAGAGGTTGACATCCATTAGCATCTTGACAGACAAATATTTAAGCTGAATCAAACGGGTTGAAATTGCAACATAAAGTCTTCACATCCGTACAAAATGAACGAATGCATTCCAATTGAAATGGTCACATTTCCATAAATTGAGAAGCCACTTAGAATTGAGGTAGAAGAAATACAACAAGGTACGGGACGAGAACAAATACTTGGTGAGGATTACCCAATCCCAAACCAAATATCCGCGGAAGAAGAACTAGAGCTACGAGAATTCCCACCTATGAAACTCCCGAACCTTTCCGGTTATGAAATCAGGTGTTGGGGATACAGGGGAAGCATAATATCTCACCCAAATCTAGAAAATCCTACATCAAGCTGTATCCATCCTTCAACACATAACCGAGAAACCTCCGGAAATCATCTACCTCAACCTTCGAAAAGCATCCGTTATACAAGTTATGGCAATACTCCCAAACTTTCGCCCCAGTACTGGGTGGCGTCGAGGTTATCTCACCAACAACTGCATAAAAGAGATTTTTGATGTCGGCGAAACTCAGGTATTCCAGAATCTCAACGATAAAATTGTGACGACAACACCTCGGAGCTCAACTCCCCGGGACACTGCCACAACCCCTAAATGACAGGAGGCACCAAGAACAATGTTCTTGTCACAAATCCATCGGAACGATTCCAAGATACCCGCGTGATCCTAAAAAAATTAGTGAAATTTGAGAAGAGAAGAGTCAAAACTCTACGCCAGGATGCCTCACCAGAGCGACGAAAAGGACTGGGGAGTAAAAAGAATTCCTAACTCTCCGATATATAAATCATAAATGACTCATAACATTTTTTTAGACTCAACAACGCCAACAATTCGATCAAGCAGGGGGCTCCTAAGGTTGGGGAAGGCTCTGATTACCAACTTGTAACGCCCTCGATGCGGCTATATCTCCTACGTGTCGAAGCAAGACTTAGAGGCATAACCGCATGGAAAGCAATATCGCAAGTAAGGTAATCTTCACAACAACCCATGCAAAAAGATAAAAGGGGAAAAGGAACATAGTTGGCTTACACTCGCCACGTCACACAAATACATGAATAACATTACAATCATCCAATACACTCATGGTCCGACTACGGTACCAAAATAAAGATCAACCCCCACATGCGACACGGTTCCCGATCGCCCCAACTGGGCACCACTACTGATCATCTGGGAAAGACACGTAGTAACAAGGAGAGTCTTCATCGAACTCCCACTTGAGCTCAAGCGCATCGTCTGGAACGGTATCGTCGGTCCCTGCATCTGGTTTGGAAGTAAACTGTGAGTCACGGGGACTCAGCAATCTCACACCCTCGCAATCAAGACTATTTAAGCTTATAGGTAAGGCAAAGGTGTGATGTGCAGCTGCAGCAAGCGACTAGCATATATGGTGGCTAACCTATTCGCAAAAGAGAGCGAGAAGAGAAGGCAAAAGCACGGTCGAACAACTATGATCAAGAAGTGATCCTAGAACAACCTACGTCAAGCATTACTCCAACACCGTGTTCACTTCCCGGACTACGCCGAGAAGAGACCATCACGATTACACACGCGGTTGGTGCATTTTAATTAAGTTAAGTTTCATGTTATCTACAACCGAACATTAACAAATTCCCATCTGCCCATAACCGCAGGCACGGCTTTCAAAATTTCAAATCCCTACAGGGGAGTCCCAACTTAGCCCATCACAAGCTCTCACGGTCAACGAAGGATATTCCTTCTCCCAAGACAATCCGATCAGGCTCGACATCCCGGTTACAAGACATCCTCGACAATGGTAAAACAAGTCCAGCAACACCGCCCGAATGTGCCGACAAATCCCGATAGGAGCTGCACATATATCGTTCTCAGGGGACACTCATATGTGCGCTCCATACAACTAAAACCAAACCTCGAGTTTCCCCGAGGCGGCGCTGCACAAGGCTCTAGTTTGTACCAACACTCAGAGGAGCACTGGCCGGGGGGGGGGTTAAATAAAGATGACCCTCGGGCTCCGGAAACCCAAGGGAAAAAGAGGCTAGGTGGCAAATGGTAAAACCAAGGTTGGGCATTCCTGGAGGAGTTTTATTCAAGGCGAACTGTCAAGGGGTTCCCATTATAACTCAACCGTGTAAGGAACGCAAAATCCAGGAACATAACACCGATATGACGGAAACTAGGGTGGCAAGAGTGGAACAAAACACTAGGAAAAAGGCCGAGCCTTCCACGCTTTACCAAGTATATAGATGCATTAAGATAAACAGGATAATATGGTTATATCCCAACAATAAACAATGTTCCAACAAGGAACGATCTCCAATCTTCACCTGCAGCTAGCAACGCTATAAGAGGGGATGAGCAAAGAGGTAACATAGCCAAGCAACGGTTTGCTAGGACATGGTGGGTTAGACGTTTGACATGGTAATTTGGGAGGCATGATAAGCAAGTGGTAGGTATCGTAGCATAGGCATAGCAAAAGAGCGAGCATCTATCAAGCAAAGATAGAAGTGATTTCGAGGGTATGATCATCTTGCCTGCAAAGTTGTCAGAGTTGACTTCATCTTCGTAAGCAAACTCAACGGGCTCCTCATTCACGAACTCGTATCCCGGCTCTACCCAAACAAGAACAACAAGCAAACGGAACACAATCAACCACGTGCAATGCTCAAACAACATGATGCAAACATGGTATGATATGCGGGATGCGGTATGTGATGCATATGCAAGATTTGACAAGGAATGATTGAACCTGGTCTCAACTTGGAAATTCAAGAGTGCCAATGGAAAGGTGAGGTGATTTCAGTTGAAATTGATATAAAGATCACCGGAATCGGATGCACGGTTTGGAAATGGCAAGCAAAACAAATATGGCATCGGTCTGCGATAATCAGCAAGTGACCAACTAAATGCATCAAGATAAATATGCTACAGCACTCAAACATGACAACAAAATACATGGCAGGGATGCACTCATGATGCTTGACAAAAGATCAACTCTCAGCTATGGCTAATTCATCCATTAACAGGTTCAAACAAGCATGGCAAAAGAGCAAATGATAACAGGTTTCAGACTTAGTGAAATTAACACAAGTCTGGAATTTATTATCAGGAAGCACACTTTAGAGCATGAAAACTACATGCTACAAGAACTTAACATGGCAAATCAAGGCATGGCATGAAGCTACTCAAAGCACTTAACAAAAGTCCCTTAGTGGCCTTGAGACAGAAGGGATCAGAAAATACAATTGCAAGCATGTGAACATAGCAAAAACATAAACAGATTCAGACTTAGTGAAAAACTGGAGCATGCAAAATAGTTAACGAGTAGGCATGTTTATGAGCTTGATGCACTCACTAAAGAGCATGGCATGACAAACTAAGCATACACCCATCAAGAAGACATAGCACAGAAGCTAGACATGGCAAGAACAACAACATAGCATGCACGGATCAATAGCAACATCCTCGGCAAAATCGCTAAACATGTCAACAATCTGCCAGGATGTCAGGACCCCGATTCCAAGTCACGTCGATCTAGCCGCTAACACCTGATATCCTTTTGCGGCCTCATGCACGGTATTCCCACGGGTGTCGCCTTACCATGGCCCGGGACCGTTTGCGTCTTTTGGCTCACGTATATGATAGTGTTGCTAGCATCCATATGACACAGAACCCGGGCCGACATGGCTAGTCGTGAACCCAAAGCGGCACTAACCTATGGGAACAGGCATACATGAATCACATCGAGCATGTCGGTGAGCAGCGTGTATATCCGGGCTGTAGCACTGGGCTAACAGGACTCCGGGAACCCGAGCTGTAGCAGGCTAGGCAGGACTCTGGATGTTACCACATGACATTTCCCTGAAGGGACAGACACAGGAATGAAGTGAAACACATGCCGACCAGTCAAGTGTCCTGAGCAGTAGTGCTGGGCTAACAGGACTCCGGTGAACCGGGCTGTAGCGGACTACTATGGCTCATGGAAGCACAAAACTACATTTCCCCATAAGAGAGGCTGCCAAGGATAAACAACTAGATTGTCGGATCCCACACATACCAAGCATTTCAATCATACACACAATATGCTCGACATGTGTAAATACAACATGGAATCACAACAAGACTCTACGACTCAAACATTTATTCATTAGGCTCTGAGGAGCGAGATATTACAAACATGGGTCTCATGACCCAACAATCATAGCATACAAATCAAGCACATGTGGAAGCTTAACATGTCTGAGTACAGACATCTACAAATGAAAAAGGCTAAGAAGCCTGACTATCTACCAGATCCTGCCGAGGGCACAAGATCGTAGCTGAGGTATCAAGCTAAACGTCGAAGTCCACACGGAACTACTAGTGAGACTGACGTCTCTCTACCAAAACATAGAATAGGCAAACGTGAGTACAAATGTACCCAACAAGACTTACATCAGAACTAACTACATATGCACCAGTATCAACAAAGGGGGTGGTGGAGTTTAACTGCAGCAAGCCAGCTTTGACTCAGTGGCTAATCTGAACTACGATTGCAAGCAACTCTTTTGAGGTGGCGCACACGAGTCCACATGTTCACCATTCAATACACCACTATGGATCTGCTCTCGTCTCCCTACGAGAAGGCCATCCATAGCACTCACACTTATCTTGCGAGTTTTAGAGTATCCACTTTCACTTGTCTATGAACTGTTATAGGCAACCCAGAAGTCCATTACCGCGGACACGGCTATTCGAATAGATGATGTTAACCCTGCAGGGGTGTACTTCTTCACACATGCTCTCACCACTTACCGCCGTTTACACGACATGTACTCGGCAACCTTCAAGCGGAAGCCCAACGAGGGTGTTGGCCACAGCCTACCTAAACACTCAAGTCTCTAGTCCAGGTTTATCGCCTATCCAGGTTCCATCCGCAGGGATTCCGGCCAAGGTTTCCACATACGGCCCTGGACGATGTGTACAGGGTTTCGAGACACCAAACGGGCGCTCGGCATGCCCGGCCACAGTGTATCTACCGCATCATAGCCCACCCCTAGGGTCAGCCCTACGCACGGCCGCCAACACATATCCTATAAACACCAGAAACTAGTTGCAACTCCTGGACAGAGGACAAGGGTGATCAAGAAGCCGAGAGGGTCCATTGGTTTCGGGACCAATGCGTGGTAGTAACGGTTTCATGGATCACAAACACAGAACTCAGTTCCTAAGGACAGTTTCAATGAGACAACCCACCATGTACTCCTACATGGCCTCTCACCGCTACCTTTACCAAATCGTGTTCACACACTTAGCTCACACACAGTAGGACATGTTCATCACTGTTCCAATTCATCCCCGATGAATCAGACTGACTCAACTCTAAGAAGTAGCAGGCATGACAAATAAGCATGAATGAGTAGGCACATCAGGGCTCAAACAACTCCTACTCATGCTAGTGGGTTTCATCTATTTACTGTGGCAATGACAGGTCATGCAGAGGAAAGGGGTTCAACTACCGCAACATGTAACAGTTGAATCGTTGTTGTCCTAATGCAGTAAAAGAGAGCAGGAGCGAGAGAGTGGGATTGTATCGGAATGAATAAGGGTGTTTTGCTTGCCTGGCACTTCTGAAGATATTATAGCTCTTCATCGGTGTCATCAAACTCATCGTCGGAAGTACGTCTATCGAGAGGGGACGAATACCGGCAACAGAGAGGGAGAGCACAATCAATGCAATGCAACAATATGATGCATGATCATGACATGGCAATATGCTGTGATTTGGGCTAATGCAACAGAAAGTCATTTTAATTGAAGGGGAATTCAAAACTATATCAATTCCAACTCCAAACCTATTATGAAATTTGCCCTGATCATGTTTCATCCTAAATAGTGATGTTAACTTGCTCAAACATGCATGAAAATGGTAGAGATGGATTCCTTGAATTTTTCTGATAATTTTTCATATATAATTTATTTCATTTGGAGTTACGGTTGATTTTCTATGATTTTTAGAAGTTTATACTAATTTCTGGAATTTTCTGAATAAACTTAAATCCAGAAAGTGCTTTACTGCGTCAGCATTGTGCAAGGCTGATGTCAGCGGGTCAACTGGTCAGCCAGGTCAAACCTGACCAGTGGGACCCACTGGTCAGTGACCCAGTCAACTAACCAAGTTAGTTAGCCCTAACTAACTGGGTTGGGCCCACTGGTCAGCGACTAACCTAACTAACCTAAATAGGATTAGCCCTAACTAACTTAGTTAGCCGGGCGGGGCCCGCATGTCAGTGGCTCATCTAATTAGCTAAGTTAATTAACACTAACTAAACCTAACACTAATTAAGCAGGCGCCTGGGCCCACACGTCAGGGGAGGTCAAACCCCTGGTCAACCGGGGCTAAACCACCGGCGTTTAGCCGCCGGCGATGACCAGACGCAGCAGAGGGCCGCGGGAACGGGCTCTGGGGCCCCGTTCGCAGCGTGGTTGGGCTCGTCCAAGAGCCCAAACCAGCGCGCGTCGGATGGTGGCGCCAGCCGGGCCTGGGGCGGCCGGAGGCGATGGCGGGGAGCTCGGCCGCGGCGGCCGGAGCTCGGGCGTGCTCGGGTTCGGCACTGGAATACACAACAGGGGCGTGGAGAGGGGCTATGGCCTCCTGGGAGTGTGGCAAACGCGGTGACGCGCTCGGTTTCGAGCCCGCGTGGCTGTGGCCATGATGACGGTGTCGCCGGCAGAGCTGAGTGCTCGGGCTCAGTGGAGATGGCGGCTAGGGGGTGCAACCGAGGCGTAGAGGAGGGGGGTTAGGGGCAGGGGCTTACATTGAGTCTTCCGGTGCAGACGGCGGGGCCGGGGAGGTGTCGGAGCAAGCGGGGCGGCGAGGCGAATCTCCGGTGACCCGAGGAGGATGAAGGGGTCGGGGATGGTGCTTCGAGGCGTCCGGCGTCATGTGGCTCGGCGGAAAGGACCGGGGCATCACGGTGGAGCTCGGGGACGTGTCGGAGAGGCTCGGAGGTGGCTCTGGCCGTGGGGGAGCTCGTCGGCGGCGACGGCTGCGTTCGCTCGTGTGCGTGAGAGAGAGACAGAGGAGGGGATGAGGGCGAGGGAGAGTGCAAGAGAGGTCGGGGGATGCGTGGCGTCGCGAGGGAGAGCCAGAGTGACAAGGAGGCAGGCAGGGAGGCAGGAGGTGGCCGGCGCGCGGCGAGCACGCGCCCCTGCCTTCTGGCGCGAGGTAGGGGGTGACTGGCCCTGGCCAGTCGGCTGGGCCGGCACAGTGTCGGGCCAGCTGTGGACCAGGTAAGCTCTCTCTCTTCTCTGTTTTCTAAATTGTTTCTGTTTTCTATTTTTCTGCAATTGTTTTGGGTTTAGTTTTAACACCAAACCATTTTATGAAATCCTGAAAATAATTATGTGGCTAGAACTAAAATATCCAAAACAATATAAAATGTTCCAGAATTATTGGACATATATTAATTATATAAAGAATATATATCCAATGCAAATAGTTATTGAATTAATTCAAAGGCCCAAAATAAATGTTTCTGAGATACCAAAAACATTGGTTTGAATTTTACCTCTTGCCAATATTTTCAGAGACTAAGAGGAACATTTTCTTGGACTTCTTTGAAGACATTTTAATGTTGATTATTTTGAACTGGTTTCTGAGGGTTTCAACAAACCTCAATTCAACTTTCAGAAATTTTAGACATGATGCATGAGTGCAGATGCCACAATTTCACTTAGGTACTCTAGGGCTGTGACACAGGATCATTTTATAGCAAAAGTAGAGCTTGATTGACTCAAGCTAGGGTGCTCCATAAATGCAAACAAAGCCATCGATGGATAGAGCACCACAATGTTAACAAAACATCCTTACTAATCATCCTCTAAAGAGGCACGGATCACTAGGAAACAACATGAACATATGGCATAACAACAAAAATAGGACAAGGACTTAGAGAAATTCTAAGTCCCTGAAATCAGCATTACCGATTACGCTACTTTGCAAGCTTGTGCTAGTCACCACAAAGATAACAAAAATACATGGCAAGCACCCCTGTAAAGATGGCATGGCATATAACAAAATACATGTAGAGCTCAGGATCATAGCATGCACACATTAATCATGGAAAAAATGACAAAAGGCTATTTGCTGAAATAGATCTGACAAATTCATCACATAGCCCTCTTCCAACAGCATTTCGAGCATCAAGATGAGCTCAGATGAAAATGATGCAATGAGATGAAATGATGTGCTCATCGAGACGAACATTTTGATATGCTACATGCACAAATTGGAGCTACGGGTGTAGAGTTATGGCATGACAAAGATTGCATAAAATTAATGAGAGGGGAGGGAAAAGTCAACCGAGAACGGATCTAGGGTTCACTATAGCTGGCAGCGCGCGCGAACCGATGCAACTCCGACGAGCTCGTGGCCTACTCCGGCGAGCTCAATAGGCGAGGGGAAGGCCGAGCGGTGGCAGGCGGCGGCGCCGGCCACGATGGGGGTTCCTGGAGGCGCGGTGGAGTCCGGCGAGGCCGGTGGCGGTCACCAGAAATGGCGGGCGGCGGTCAGAGCTAGGCGAGGCGGCGGCGCGATGGTCGACGCGGCGGCGCGGCGGCGGGGAAGAGGTGAGGAGGCGCGGGGTGCTCGTGCCCGGCTCGGGGGCGGGGAGGGCCAGCGCGGGCGAGGCGGCGAACTGGGGACCCGCCGGGACACGTGGCGCGCCCTGGTTCGTCGCGGGCGGCGGCGGCGACTTTGTCCGGCCGGACCGGACGTGTCCGGCGTGGCACGGTGGAAGAGGAGCTAGGTTAGGGGTAGAATGATCCGCGAATTTTTAGGGGGTGCCCTTTATATAGAGGTAGAGGAGGCTAGGAAGCTCCAAATGAGGTGCGGTTTGCGGCCACGCGATCTTGATCGAACGCTCTAGATGATGGGAGAGGTTTACGTGGGTTTTGGTCCAGTTTGGAGAGGTGTTGGGCTGCAACACACACGAGGCCTTTTCGGTCCCTCGGTTAACCGTTGGAGTATCAAACGAAGTCCAAATGGCACGAAACTTGACAGGCGGTCTACCGGTAGTAAACCAAGGCCGCATGGAAAGTCTCGGTCCAATCCGAAAACATTTAAACCCCACACACGAAAAGAGGTAGAAAGGGACACCGGAGGACATTGGAGCGCCAGAACACAAAATGGACAACGGGGAAAATGCTCGGATGCATGAGGCGAACACGTATGCGAATGCAATGCACATGATGACATGATATGAGATGCATGACAAAGACAACAACACATGGAGACAAAAACCCGACGCCGAGGAAATAAAATAACTTAGTGCCGGAAACGGCAAGAGTTGGGATACATATAAGGTAAATTACATCCAGGGTGTTACACCCACCACCCACCAAGGTGCGCTAGAGGGGGGTGACGTGCCCTGGTGTCTTGTGGGCAGCCAGGGCCCCTCCTCTAGTGGGTCTTGGTTCCAGTATTTTTTATTTATTGCAAAATAATTCTCCAAAAAAATTCATCCTGATTTGAGAACTTTTATTTCTGCATAAAAACAACACTATGGTGTTCTACTGAAAATAGCGTCTGTTCGGGTTACTTTGATTCAAATCATGCAAATTAGAGTCCAAAACAAGAGCAAAAGCATTAGGAAAAGTAGATATGATGGATAGGTATCAAATCCCCAAGCTTAACCCATTGCTTGTCCTCAAGCAATTTAATTGACAAACTGAAAGTGATAAATAAAAACTTTTACAAACTCTTTTGTTCTTGTTTACATATATATGCTTAAATAGCACCTAGGTTTTCAGCAAAGATCATGACTAACCATGCAAGCAATAACTCATATAAATTATATTAACTCGTATCAATGGCATAATCAGCTAGTGAGCAATAATAAGATATTTCAAATGCCAACACTTTGTCGAAACAATCATTATATAATATGATAATAATGGTATCTCGCTAGCCCTTTCTGAGACCACAAAACATAAATGCAAAGTAGCTCCAAAGCTGAAGCAGCGGCTAAACATAGTAATTCATGGTAGAGGAGATCCAATCATGATGCGTTCAACATTAACTATACATAATTCATGAGGATGACAATAGTGGTCTCGGGTCTGGTGCTTGTTTGAGAAGGTGATGACTCAGCATAAAAGTAAATAGATAGTCCCTTCGCAGAGGGAAGCAGGGATTTGCAGAGGTGCCATATCTCAAATCTTTAATTAGAGATAAATATAATTTTGGGAGGTGCACCCTTCCTATCAAAGTTACGACCAAGAGTTTTGAATATCTTCCATGCTAAACAATTTAACGGCGGTTCCCAAGCGATAAAGTAAAAGTTTACTCCCCCTCCACCAATAAACACAAGCCATGGCTAACCAAATCCACAGGTGCCTTCCATACCAACAACAGTCCAAGGGGAGTTTCGTTTAATTATTTGCAGTTTTTTTATTTCAGGACTTGGCATCCCTATTACCAGCCCCTCTCGTGCAAGGACGAGTGAATAAACAATCATCACGAGAATAACCCGCTTAGCATGGAAGATACTGACCACCCCCTGATATGTCTCCGTTGTATCTATAATTTTTTATTGTACCATGCCAATATTCTACAAGTTTCATATACTTTTGGCAACAATTTATATGATTTTATTGGACTAACATATTGATCTAGTGCCCAGTGCCAGTTCCTATTTGTTTCATGTTTTTTCGCAAAAAATCCATATCAAGCGGAGTCCAAACGTGATAAAAAATTACAAAGATTTTTTTGGAATATATGTGAATTTTGGGATGTGGAATCAACGCAAGGCGGTGCCCGAGGGTCCCACATGCTAAGGGGCGCGCCCCCTACCGAGGGTGCGGCCAGGGGGCTTGTGGCCACCCTGAAGGTCGGTTGGAGGTGTCCTTCGGACGCAAGGAAGCTAATATCAGGATAAAAATCATGTTAAAATTTCAGCCCAATCAGAGTTTCAGATCTCTGAGAATTTGAGAAACGGTGAAAGGCCAGAAACAGGGAGTGCAGAAACAGAAGGAAATAGAGAGAGATCCAATCTCGGAGGGGCTCTTGCCCCGCCGCCGCCATGGTGGCCATGGAACAGAGGGGAAAGCCTTCTCCCATCTAGGGGTTGATCAACAAAGAATAAGAAGGAGGGGGCCTCTCTCCCCCTCTCCCCCCTCTCTCCCCGTGGCGCCGGAACGCCGCCGGGGCCATCATCATGACGGCGATCTACACCAACAACTTCACCGTCGTCATCACCAACTCTCTTCCCCTCTATGCAGCAGTGTAGCACCTCTTCTCCCCGTTGTAATCTGTACATAAACATGCTGCTCAACGCTATATATTATTTTCCAATGATGTATGGCTATCCTATGATGTTTGAGTAGATCCATTTTGTCCTATGGGTTGATTGATGATCATGATTGGTTTGAGTTGCATGTTTTATTATTGGTGTTGTCTTATGGTGCTCTGCGTGTCGTGCAAGCATGAGGGATCCCCGCTGTTGGGTTTGCAATATGTTCATGATTTGCTTATGGTGGGTGGCGTGAGTGACAGAAGCACAGACCCGAGTAAGTAGGTTGTTTGCGTATGGGAGTAAAGAGGACTTGATCCCTTATAATACTATGATTGGGTTTTACCTTAATAATCTTTAGTAGTCATGGATGTTTCCTAGAGTTCCAATCATAAGTGATAGCCCACATATAGGGGATCACAACAGTTTTCGAGGGTAGAGTATTCAACCCAAATTTATATATTCGACACAAGGGGAGCCAAAGAATATTTGCAAGTATTAGCAGCTGAGTTGTCAATTCAACCACACTTGGAGATTAATTATCTGCAGCAAAGTGATCAGTAGCAAAGTAGTATGATAGTTTTGATAGTAGTAGCAATAGCAATAGCAGCGGTAAAAGTGATAGCAATAATTTCGTAGCAAGTGCAACAGTAATGATAGCAGTAGTAACTTAGCAGAAACAATATAATAAAGATTCGTAGGCATTGGATCGGTGATTTCTTGGATGATATTCATCATGTGACAGCCATAACCTAGGGTGATACGGCACTAGCTCCAGTTCATAAATATAATGTAGGCATGTATTCCGTAAATAGGCATACGTGCTTATGGAAAGAACTTGCATGACATCTTTTGTCCTACCCTCCCGTGGCAGTGGGTTCAAATTGGAAATAAGGGATATTAAGGCCTCCTTTTAATAGAGAACTAGAACAAAGCATTAACACACGGAATACATGTACTCCTCAAACTACGGTCATCACTGGGGGGGGGTCCCGACTATTGTCACTCCAGGGTTGCCGGATCATAACACGTAGTAGGTGACTATAACTTGCAAGATCGGATCTAGAACATGGATATAATGGTGATAACATAAACAGTTAAGATCAGAAATCATGGCACCCGGGCCCAAAGTGACAAGCATTAAGCATGGCAAAGTCATAGCAACATCAATCTCAGAACATAGTGGATACTGGGGATCAAGCCCTAACAAAACTAACTAGATTACAAGATGAATCTCATCCAACTCCTCACTAACCAGCGAGCCTAAGAATGAATTACTCACTCCCGGTGGGGAGCATCATGAATTTGCGATGGAGAAGGGTTGGTGATGACGAAGAACGAAGATCCCCCTCTCCGGAGCCCCAAATGGACTCCAGATCTGGCCTCCCGATGATGAACAGGAGGTGACAGCGGCTCTGTCTCGTGGATCGCAATAATTCTTTC
Source organism: Triticum aestivum (assembly GCF_018294505.1). Taxonomy (NCBI): domain Eukaryota; kingdom Viridiplantae; phylum Streptophyta; class Magnoliopsida; order Poales; family Poaceae; genus Triticum; species Triticum aestivum. The sequence goes on along the minus strand of NC_057800.1, from coordinate 592,296,720 downwards.
TCCCTGATTTTTTCTGGAAAAATGTGATTTTATAGTGTCGGATTGATGGTCTGCGGGGCCACCAGGTGGGGACAACCCATGTGTGCGCGCCTGGGGGGCAGGCGCGCCCTGCTGGGTTGTGCCCACCGAGGTGCCCCCTCAGGTGTCTCTTGGCTGCATAAATTCTCTTTTATTGTATAAAAATTCCTTGCAAAGTTTCGTTCCATTCCGAGAACTTTTATTTCTGCACAAACACAACACCATGGTAGATCTGCTGAAAACAGCATCAGTCTGGGGTTAGTTTCATTCAAATCATGCAAATTAGAGTCCAAAACAAGAGGAAAAACGTTAGGAAAAGTAGATACGTTGGAGACATATCAACTCCCCAAGCTTAAACCTTTGCTTGTCCTCAAGCAATTCAGTTGATAAACTAAAAGTGAAAAAGAAAAACTTTTACGAACTCTTTTGCTCTTGTTTGCATAAATAATCTTAAACAGCACCCAGGTTTTCAACCAACATTATAACTAACCATGCCGAGAATAACTCTTAAAAATTATATTAACTCATATCAATAACTTAATTGGCTAGCGAGCAATAATAAGATATCTCAAACAACAACACGGTATCAAAACAACCATGATATAATATGACAATAGTGGTATTTCACTAGCCCTTTCTGAGACCGCAAAACATAAATGCAGAGCACCTCCAAAGTTCAAGCAGCGACTAAACATTGTAATTCATGGTAGAAAAGATCCAGCCATGATGTACCTAACATTAGCTACACACCATGCATCAGCATGACAGTAGTGCTCTCAGGTTCTAGCGCTTATTTTAGACGGTGATGACACAACATAAAAGTAAATAGATAGTCCCTTCGCAGAGGGAAGCAGTGATTTGCAGAGGTGCTAGAGCTCAAGTTTTTAAAACAGAGGTAAATGATATTTTGAGACATGCAGCATTCTTGTTTACTTCACGACCATCAGTTATCAATATCTTCCATGTTAAGCACGCTAGTGGCGGTTCCCAAGCAATAAAAGTAAAGGTTTAGTCCCCCTCCACAAACAATCACACTCCACGGCTTGTCCAAAACAACGGGTGTCGTCCATACCAACAACAGTCCCGAGGGAGATTTGTTTAATTATTTGCTTTTTGAGTTCGGGACTGGGAATCCCTATTACCACCCTCTTCTCGTGTGATGGTGAGTGAATAAACACTCAACCTAAGAATAACTCGTTGATACGTCTCCAACGTATCTATAATTTTTGATTGTTCAATGCTGTTATATTATCAATCTTGGATGTTTTATAATCATTTTATAGTCATTTTATATCATTTTTTGGTACTAACATATTGACATAGTGCCAAGTGCTAGTTGTTGTTTTCTGCATGTTTTTACATCGCATGAAATCAATATCAAATGGAGTCCAAATGCAATGAAACTTTACGGAGATTTTTTTGGACGAGAAGGAACATAATGGGCCCTGGCTGCACCTAGGGGCTGCTCCGAGGAGAGCACAACCAACCAGGGCGCGCCAGGAGGCCCAGGCGCGGCTGGTGGGTTGTGCCCACCTCGGGTGCCCCCAAACCGCCCCTTTTCTCTATAAATACCCCAATATTCCCAAAACCCTAGGGGAGTCGACAAAATATTGATCCAGCCGCCGCAGAGTCCACCAGATCCAATCTAGACACCATCTCGGATGGGGTTCACCACCTCCATTGGTGCCTCTCCGATGATGCATGAGTAGTTCTTTGTAGACCTTCGGGTCCGTAGTTAGTAGCTAGATGGCTTTCTATCTTTCTCTCTCTCTCTCTCTCTCTCTTGATTCTCAATACAACGGTCTCTTGGGGATCCATATGATGTAACTCTTTTGTGGTGTGTTTGTTGGGATCGATAAAGTTTGAGTTTATGATCAAATCTATCTTTTTATATCCATGAAAGTATTTGAGTTTCTTTGATCTCTTTTATGCATGATTGCTTATAGCTTCGTATTTTTGCTCTGATATTTGGGTTTTGTTTGGCCAACTTGGTCTATTTATCTTGCAATGGGAAGAGGTGCTTTGTAGTGGGTTCGATCTTACGGTGCTTGATCCCAGTGACAGAAGGGGAAACAACACGTATGTATCGTTGCTACTAAGGATAAAACGATGGGGTCTATCTCTACATATATAGATCTTGTCTACATCATGTCATCATTCTTATTGCATTACTCCATTTCTCCATGAACTTAATACACTAGATGCATGCTGGATAGTGGTCGATGTGTGGAGTAATAGTAGTAGATGCAGGCAGGAGTTGGTCTACTAATCTTGGACGTGATGCCTATATAATGACCATTGCCTGGATATCCTCATGAGTATTTGAAGTTCTATCAATTGGCCAACAGTAATTTGTTCACCCATCTTTTGCTATTTTTCTCGAGAGAAGCCACTAGTGAAACCTATGGCCCCCGGTCTCTTTCTCATATTATTTGCCTTTGCGATCTACTTTTCCTTTGCTTTTATTTTCAGATCTATTAAACCAAAATATAAAAATACCTTGCTGCAATTTATCCTTATTTATTTTATTTGGCGTTTGATCTATCAATCTACTACAATTTTATCTCATGTCCGTTTGCCTATCTTGAGGCGCCGTACCCGGAAGGGATTGACAACCCCTTTAACACGTCGGGTTGCGAGGATTTCTTATCTATCTACAGGGGTGTTTTATGTTGTGTTGCTTTGTTCTCCTACTGGTTCGATAACCTTGGTTTCATAATAGAGGGAAATACCTACTACCGTTGTGCTGCATCATCCCTTCCTCTTTGGTGAAATACCGACGTAGCTTGAAGCAACATCAGAAGGAATTTCGGGCGCCGTTGCCATGGAGGATCTTCAACATATATCAGGTTCCGAATCACAAATCTCATCTCCTCGCAATTTACATTATTTTCCATTTTCCTTTCATTTTCCTATCCCGTACTTCACAAAAAATTTCTGTTTTATTCGCCCTCTTTTTCGTTCGCCATTTTCTCGTCAGATCTTTTTTTTGCTTGTGTTTCCATGTGCCTTCTATATGCTTGCATCTTTGCTTGCTAAAAATCTATTTATATGGATCCTCATCCACTTGCTAATCTTTTAAAAACATCCAATTATGATGAACCAATTGCTAGTGAGTTGAGCGCACTAGATTATCTTTATGAAGTTTTGCTTGAAATTTGTGAATCTGAAAATTGTGATGAAGTGCTAAAAGAAGAAATTTATGAAGTGATTCATGATAGCTCCTTAAATGAAAAGCATGATCGCAATGGTGTTACTATAAATTCTAGTAATGTCAATTATGCTAATAATATGCAAAACCCCAAGCTTGGGGATGCTAATTTTGCTATGTCCGCCACTTATTGCAATGATCATGATTGGGGTGATAATGATGATCTTGAAAATTTATTTATGCCTCATGATGAATATGCTATTGATAATAATATTTGCAATAGTATTGAAAGTGGGTTTGGAAGAGTGTCAACTTTAGGAAATAAGAATCCCACATACTCGGAGAGTGTTCAATCTTATGAAAATTTTGACAAAAGTGGGTTCGGAGAGGTCATGACTTTAGTTGATGTTAATCCCACTATTTCGGAAGACAGTAAGACTTTTATGCATGTGGATCATGAAAAAAAATATTATATGATTGCTATATTGTTGATTTTGATTATGATCTTACATGCAATTATTTTGAAAGAGGGGGATATGGGTATGGAAAATTTCATGTTACTAAATTACCTCTCGTTATATAGAGATCGTCAATGTTTAATTCCTCTTCTTCACATATGTTAGATGTTTCTTGTCTCGATAATTTGTTTGCTTATAAAATTCCTATGCATAGGCAGTATGTTAGAATTAAATGTGTTTGTCATATGTTTCATGATGCTCTCTTTGTGTTTAAATTCTTATCTTTTGTGTGAGCATCATTGAAATCTTATGCCTAGCTAGGGCGTAAAACTATAGCGCTTGTTGGGAGGCAACCTAATGAATAAAATTTATTTTTGTCTTTTCCTCTCTATTCTAGAGTGTTTGCACAATTACACTACTGATATTATTGTGTTTTTTGTGTTTTAATTAGTGTTTTTGCCAAGTAAAGCCTTTAGTATCTTCTTGGGTGATAGTTGTTTGATCTTGCTGAAAAACAGAAACTTTTGCGCTCATGAAAATAATTATCAGTTTTAACCAGAGAGCGAATACCCATTCCTTTTGCAGTAGATCAATATACAAATTTATCAAGCCATCCTAATTTTTTAGAATTTTTGGGGTTACAGAAGTATTCGAAATAGTCAGATTGCTACAGATTGTTCTGTTTTGACAGATTCTGTTTTCTTTTTCATTGTGTGCTTGTTTTCATAGCTCTTTGGTTTTCTTTGATGAGTTTTTGCCATAGAAGAGTTGGAATACAGTAGATATAATGCAAGAACAAAATATGAATTGGTTTGATACAACACTTATAGTAGTAATTCATTTTCTTCTACTAACGGATCTCACGAAGGTTTTGTTGAGTTTTGTGTGATTGATGTTTTCAAGTTTTGGGATATCTTATGATGGATGAAGGAATAAGGAGTAGAAGAGCCTAAGCTTGGGGATGCCCTGGCATCCCAAGATATTATCCAAAAATTAGCAACCAACTAAGCTTGGGGATGCCAACTAATATTATGCTCATGATCTCCACTTTATCCTTATTTATTTTATTTGGCGATCGATCTATCAATGTACTACAATTTTATCTCACGTTCGTTTGCCTATCTTGAGGCGCTGTACCCGGAAGGGATTGACAATCCCTTTAACACGTCGGGTTGCGACAATTTGTTATCTGTGTGCAGGGGCAGTTTATGTTGTGTTGCTTGGTTCGATAACTTAGGTTTCATATGTCGTCGTTCTGGGAACGGGGGTCCCCAGACTTGCCTGCCTGCGGCCTGCAGCGTGGCTCAAGTGGGGGCCCAGCGCGGCCCGTCTTCATCAGCTCAAGCTCAAGACCCTCACAAGGGGCCAAGCCTCGCGGGGCGGACGACAGGAAGCTTCCTCAGAGGCGGCCTCATCAGGCAGGCTCGCAAGGAGGCGGAGAGATCAACGCAGGGGTACCTCGCAAGGAACCCGTGATGCAAGCCATGACGATCGAGACCAGGCGGGCGCCAGGTGGGCGTCGGCCTGCGTAGTGTCCTTGTTTCCCCTTTGGTGCAAAGGGGGCAAGCACAGGCCAAGGCATCAGGAAAAGATTACCATTCCGGTGCAATGAGACCAAGACCAGCCGGACGGCAGGACGGAGGTCACCGTGGAGCCTAAGACGGCGTCATCGCCAGTGCTTTTGGCAGCCGAAGACCACCTTTGGTCAGGATAACTTGTACTAGATGTTCCCTTTCAAAATGGCCAATTGTTGGCGCCCTTCCCGCTCATTATTTGGGGAGAGGCCCAGGGCCTCTACAAATAGAGCTAGCCACCATAGAAGGAAGAGACGGCTGGAAATTTGGTAGAACCATAGCAGAGAGAGAGGGAGATGCAATAGAACTCACCCTAGCAGTTCATCGCACCAGCTCAAGAACACCTCTCGCGAGGCTGTTCTCCCCTTGTACTGTCCATCATTAGCCCCAGAGGCAATCCACCACACCACACACTGGAGTAGGGTATTACACCACAACGGTGGCCCGAACCAGTATAAACATCGTGTCTCTTGTGTTGTTCATCATTTTCATCTTAGTTCGCACGAGAGGATCGGACGTGGATTGGTAGGGGAGAGATCTCCGCGCGCACCCCAGTGTTCGAACCTCAAGGGTCTGTCGGAACCCGAAACCCGACATTTGGCGCGCCAGGTAGCGGTGCGCCAGAATCTTCCTTCCGTTGTTCGCGTGTGATCTTCCATCGTGTCCATGGCTGACGCTCGTCGGGCTCGCGCCGAGCGTCGGGCTGCTCACGCCGCTCGCGTCGCCCAGACGGCGCCTGTCGGCGGCCCCCCTCGTCGTTCCCTGTCGCCCACCGCCAACGCCGCCACCAGCCCGGCGGGGAACGAGTAGCAGGCCTCGTCCCAGCAGCCCTCGGTGCAGCGGGATGGCCGCACCGCCACCACGTCGCTGATTCCAGCTGGCTCGTCGTCCCACGCCCGTCACGCACCCATGGATGCGCACGCCTCACTGCTCTTGGCGCGGGAGCTCTTGCACTATCGCCCTGTCGACGACCTCTACAGGACTGGCTCGCCCGCATCACCGAGCTTGTAAGTGCCGCCCTCCGTCCCGTGCTGGGGGCGAGGATCAGGAGGCGCCTCCACCGCCTCCTCCCCAAGAAGGTGCCTTGGCTCCAAGGCGCGCAGCCCCAGGGCGAGACCCTCCACGTGCGGCGCCTACGCAGCAAGAAGGGAGCTGCCAAGAGATCCCACGTCCCCGGGAAGGTGCTCGCGCGCTTCGAGCGCCGGCGCGCCAAGATCGCGCCCCAGCGCCTCCACGACAAAACCCCGCGCTGCTCCCAGTGGCGGCGCATGGTGACCCGCAAGAACGAGTCCAGCACCAGCAAAGGGTGCCGGTGGCCACGGCGGGCTACCCCCGAGCTGCGCGGCGTCACATGGCCAGGCAAGTTCAAGCCTGACCTCCCTCCCCGCTACGATGGCACAGCGGACCCCGCGGAGTTCCTGTAGCTCTACGAGTTGGGCATCGTAGCCGCCAACAGAGACAAGAAGGTCATGGCGAATTGGTTCCCCATGGCGTTCAAGGACGGCGCCCGCACCTGGCTCCTGAACCTGGCTCCCGGCACGATCTCCTTCTGGAGCGAGATGCGCACCCGCTTCATCGCCAACTTCCAGGGCACTCGTGACCAGCCCCCGGCCGTGAGTGACCTGCGCCGCATCAAGCAACAGCCATGGGAAACCCTGCAGAAGTACATCCAGCGCTTCAACTACACTCACCTCAAGATCCCCAAGGTGACTGAAGAAGCCATCATATCAGCCTTCTCCGATTGCATTCTAGGAACGGGGGTCCTCAGACTTGCCTGCCTGCGGCCTGCAGCGTGGCTCAAGTGGGGGCCCAGCGCGGCCCGTCTTCATCAGCTCAAGCTCAAGACCCTCGTGAGGGGCCAAGCCTCGCGGGGCGGACGACAGGAAGCTTCCTCAGAGGTGGCCTCATCAGGCAGGCTCGCGAGGAGGCGGAGAGATCAATGTAGGGGTACCTCGCGAGGAACCCGTGATGCAAGCCATGACGATCGAGACCAGGCGGGCGCTAGGCGGGTGACGACCTGCGCAGTGTCCTTGTTTCCCCTTTGGTGCGAAGGGGGCAAGAACAGGCCAAGCCATCAGGCAAAGGTTACCATTCCGGTGCAACAAGACCAAGACCAGCCGGACGACAGGAAGGAGGTCACTGAGGGAGTCCTGGGTTAGGGGGTGTTCGGATAGCCGGACTATACCTTCAGCCGGACTCCTGGGCTATGAAGATACAAGATTGAAGACTCCGTCCCGTGTCCGGAAGGGACTTTCCTTGGCGTGGAAGGCAAGCTTGGCGATACGGATATGTAGATCTCCTACCATTGTAACCGACTCTATGTAACCCTAACCCTATCTGGTGTCTATATAAACCGGAGGGTTTTAGTCCGTAGGACAACGTAGACAACAATAATCATACCATAGGCTAGCTTCTAGGGTTTAGCCTCCTCGATCTCATGGTAGATCTACTCTTGTACTACCCATATCATCAATATTAATCAAGCAGGATGTAGGGTTTTACCTCAATCGAGACGGCCCAAACCTGGGTAAAACTTCGTGTCCCTCGCCTCTTGTTACCATCCGGCCTAGACAGACAGTTCGGGACCCCCTACCCGAGATCCGCCGGTTTTGACACCGACATTGGTGCTTTCATTGAGAGTTCCTCTGTGTCGTCGCCGTCAGGCTCGATGGCTCCTACGATCATCGATAGCGATGCAGTCCAGGGTGAGATCTTCCTCCCCGAATAGATCTTCATCTTTAGTGGCTTCGCACTGCGGGCCAATTCGCTTGGCCGTCTGGAGCAGATGGAAAGCTACGCCCCTGGCCGTCAGGTCAGATTAGGAAGTTTCAACTACACGGCTGACATCCGCGGGGACTTGATCTTCGACGGAAGTTTAAACTACACGGCTGACATCCGCACTGTCACGACGAGCATGATCTAGCTCTGCCGCCGAACAGTGCCCTGGAGGCCGCACCCGCATCGGCTCTGACCCTTAATTCGGAGCAAACTGCGCCGATTGAGGATGGGCGGTTGGACGCCACCCCGGGGACTACGACCCCAACGGCGATTGAGCCGAACACCAGCCCCGTACTCTGCGAGACTCGTGACTCCAAGGAGCCAGACTCCTCTCCGGACTCCGAACCCTCCGCGCCCCTGCGGATCGAATCCGATTGGGCACCGATCATGGAGTTCACTGTCGCAGACATCTTTTAGCACTCGCCTTTCGGCGACATCCTGAAGTCAATAAAGTCTCTCTCTTTATCAGGAGAGCCCTGGCCGGACTACGGTCAGCAAGGTTGAGGTACGGACGATGAAGAAATTCAAAGCCCACCCACCACCCACTTTGTAGCCACTGTCGACGACTTAACCGACATGCTCGACTTCGACTCTAAAGACATCGACGGTATGGACGCCGATGAAGGAGATGATGAAGAACCAGTGCCTACTAGGCCTTGGAAAGCCACCTCGTCATATGACATATACATGGTGGACACCCCAAAAGAGGTAGATGGCGATGGAACAGCGGAGGATGACCCCTCCAAGAAACAACCTAAGCGCTGGCGTCAGCGGTGCCGCTCAAAATCCCGCCAAAACAAATACGGTGATTCCAGCACGGGAGATAATAATACTCCGGAAAGTGTCGAAGAAAACCCCCTCCAGCAAGACTTAGCACAGGAGGATGGAGAAACCAGCCCTCATGAGAGAGCGGCAGATAGAGAGGTCAAGGACGATAATTATATGCCTCCCCCAAAGACGAGGCAAGCCTCGACGACGACGAATTCATCATGCCAGAGGATCCCGTCGAGCAAGAGTGTTTTCAACGCAGGCTTATGGCCACGGCAAGAAGCCTCAAGAAAAAACAACAACAACTTAGAGCTGTTCAAGATTTGTTGGTCGACAGATGGACTGAAGTCCTTGCGGCCGAAGAGCATAAACTCGAATGCCCGTCCAAGAGCTACCCAAAGCGCAGGTTGCTACCCCGATTAGAGGAGGAAGCACTTGATGCGGCCGACCGGCCACCTAGTGGTCGCGACAGAGAGGCCTCCCGGCCCTCCACTCAAGCCGCACCCCGTACCAAGGCACGGGAATATGCGCCGGACTTACAAGACATGTTGGAGGACAAGGCAAGGCAAACACGCTCGATCTACGAATCGCGTGGGCGCCCCATGGCTCGAGACGGTAACCGTCATGCCGGCCAAAAATTCGGCAGGGCCGAACATAGCTCATTGGAGCTACGTCATGATATCGCCTAGTACAGAGGCGCCGCACACCCACTATGCTTTACAGACGAAATAATGGATCATCAAATCCCCGAGGGTTTCAAACCCATAAACATCGAATCATATGATGGCACAACAGATCCTGCGGTATGGATCGAGGATTATCTCCTTCATATCCACATGGCCCACGGCGACGATTTCCACGCCATCAAATACCTCCCACTCAAGCTTAAAGGACCAGCTCGGCATTGGCTTAACAGCTTGCCAACAGGATCAATCAGTTGTTGGGAGGACCTGGAAGCCGCATTCCTCGACAATTTCAAGGGCACTTATGTGCGACCCCCAGATGCCGATGACCTAAGTCACGTAATTCAGCAGCCAGAGGAATCGGCCAGGCAATTCTGGACACGGTTCCTAACAAAGAAAAATCAAATAGTCAACTGTCCGGACGCTGAGGCCCAAGCAGCCTTCAAGCACAATATCCGTAACGAGTGGCTGGCCCGGCACCTTGGACAGGAAAAGCCGAAATCTATGGCAGCACTCACGACACTCATGACCCTTTTTTGCACGGGAGAAGACAGCTGGCTTGCTCGTAGCAACAATATGACCATGAACCCTGGTAATTCAGACACTAGGGACAATAGTGGCAGGTCGCGTCACAACAAGCAGAAGCGCCGCATTAACGGTGACAATGTTGAGGATACGGCAGTTAATGCCGGATTCAGAGGCTCTAAATCCGGTCAGCGGAAAAAGCAATTCAAAAGGAATCCTAGGGGCCTGTCCAGTTTGGACCGAATACTAGACCGCTTGTGCCAGATACATGGCACCCCCAAAAATCCAGCCAATCACACCAACAGGGATTGTTGGGTGTTCAAGCAGGCAGGAAAGTTAAACGCCGAAAATGAAGACAAGGGGCTGCATAGCGATGACGACGAGGAGCCCCGGCCGCCGAACAATAGTGGACAGAAGGGTTTTCCCCCACAAGTGCGGACGGTAAACATGATATAGGCAACCCACGTCCCAAAAGGGAGCGGAAGCGCGCGTTAAGGGACATATACGCGGTAGAGCCAGTCGCCCCAAAGTTCAACCCATGGTCCTCCTGCCCGATCACCTTTGATCGAAGGGACCATCCCACTAGCATCCGTCGTGGCGGATTTGCCGCATTGGTCCTAGACCCAATTATTGACGGATTTCATCTCACTAGAGTCCTTATGGACGGCGGCGGCAGCCTCAACCTGCTTTACCAGGATACAGTGCGGAAAATGGGCATAGATCCCTCGAGGATTAAGCTCACCAAAACGACCTTTAAAGGCGTAATACCAGGTGTAGAGGCCAACTGTACAGGCTCAGTCACACTTGAAGTGGTCTTCGGATCTCCGGATAATTTCCGAAGCGAGGAGTTAATCTTCGACATAGTCCCGTTTTGCAGTGGTTATCACACACTGCTCGGGCGAACCACATTCGCTAAGTTCAATGCGGTACCGCACTACGCATACCTTAAGCTCAAGATGCCAGGCCCTTGAGGAGTAATCACGGTCAATGGAAACACCGAACGCTCCCTCTGAACGGAGGAGCACACGGCGGCCCTTCCAGCGGAAGTACAAAGCAGCCTCTCCAGGCAGTTCTCCCGTCCGGCCACTAAACGACCGGACACCGTCAAGCGCGCCCGGAGTAACCTACAACAAGACCGCCTGGCACGATCTGAGCAGGCATAGCAATGCAGCCCCAACCCCAACCCTCGCAAAAAGGCGACGCCAGTACTTCGCGTACATAACTACGCTCTAGAGATACCATCGGTACAGGGGGAGGGGCACCATCACGGTGCGCCCAAAAATACGGCTTAAACCGTACCAGGGGCTGCCGATTTTTTTAATTTTCTCTTACTTTCAGGACTCCATCCTTCAGAAGGCCTATTCGGCAGTTCAATTGCCGCACAAACGATGCAAGAACCAGGGAAGCAGACAAGCCATGCCGCAGTAAAGAACTCCCAGGTGGTCTCTATCACGAGCAGTATACCTATTCCGCATACTATTCCGCAGATTGCCCCTGGAACGGACATGTTAACTAGTCCAACCTTCCACTTATCGCATTATTTGTATCGTTCTGCTTTGATCGCAGCCCTTTTTAACAAACAATGCATAGCTTTTGTCTATTTTTGCATTACCTTTCTTCTTTATATATGTTCCTTAACGACATGTTGCATCCATACATGTTGGTACGGCCAAAATACGCCAGGGGCTTTAGTACCCCTCAATATGGTGTGAGAAGTCCGAACACTTTAACAAGTGCGGCACCCTGAACTTATAGCATTATATGCATCGGCTCCGAATCATGTCTTGGGTCAATAGTTGGGTTTGCCCGGCTCCTATGTTTTGGTGCCTTATGTTCCGCTATATCGGCTAAGGTAGAACTAGGAGAACTACTACGATTGTGCCCCAGTTGAGCTGGGTCGAGCACCTCAGTGGAGAAAGCTAAAACTGACTGTCATGATGAAGCGAGAGCTGGTCGCTGTTCGAGAGGTTTTTCGAGTCCCTAAAGACTTATGCCGCTTAGGGAGAGGAGCTGGCTCTGTCCGGCCAAGGCATGGATAGCGCCTCGAACTCGGTCTTCCGAATACCAGGGGCTTCGCCGAAATTTAAAATTATAGAATTCTATGGCTAAGTGAGAGTGTTCACGCATTATAGTCCGATTGCCTTGTTCGTTGGGCCGAGCGCCTCCCTCGAAGGACCCAAACATGGGAAAAAGAGCGCTCAGGTTTATCCCCGAACACCCCAGCACTAGCGGCACGGGGGCAGAAGCCGACGACTCGCCATCTCTCAGAATTGATAAACAGCCGCACAGAAGGTAATATTTTAAATTCCAACAGCATTGCTTAGCGCATATAAACAAGTTTTCAGCGCACAGGACAAAACGAGCAAGTTTCACTCAAAAATTACATCCCTAGAACATTCATCCACCACAAGGCAGGCACCCTTCAGAACATCCTTATAGTAATTCTCAGGCTTGCGATGCTCTTTCCCCGGCTGTGGCCCGTCCTTCACCAGCTTCTCAGCATCCAGCTTGCCCCAGTGCACCTTAGCACGGGCAAGGGCCCTACGGGCACCTTCAATACAGACAGAGCGCTTGATGACTTCGAGCCTTGGACAGGCCTCCACCAACCGCCGCACCAGCCCGAAATAGCTCCCAGGCAGAGCCCCTCCAGGCCACAGCCGAAATACGAGGCCCTTCATGGCCTGTTCGGCCGCCTTGTGGAGCTCTACCAGTCGCTCAGGGGCACGGGGTGTCCGGCCTCAGTATACTGAGACCAGAACACCTTCTCTGTCGAGCTGTCCTCCTCGGCTCGATAGAATGCGGCGGCATCGGACACACTCCAGGGAAGATCTGTAAACGCTCCTGGAGAGCTCCGGATTCGGGTAAGTAACAAGTAACTCACGTTTATGTGTTTGCTTTGCATAAAGAATGCCTTACCCGCCGCTACCTTCTTCACCTCATCCAACTCCTGGAGGGTCTTCTGGGATTCGGCCTTGGCAGACTTGGCATTTTCAATAGCCACCGTGAGCTCGGATGCTCGCTTCTTTGAGTCAAGTTCCAAACTCTGATGTTTTTCCATGAGAGCCTGGAGCTCTTGCCGCACCTTGCCAACCTCGGCCTCATACTTCTCCCGCTCGATGCGCTCCGTGGCCGCCCTCTTCTCAGCCTCGACCAGCGCTTGCTTCAGGGTCGCCACCTCAGACGTGGCCCCTACAATAGCCACGATAATCCTGTAATTTTTTGCAATTGCACCTTTATATATATATATATATATATATATATTTAAACAAGGTATTTCTTACCTTCATTGTCCTCGAGCTGCTTCTTGGCACGTCCGAGCTCTTGCTCGGACCGCTCAAGGTTCTGCTTTAGCGTGTCCACTTCCGCAGTCAGTGCGGCGGACGCAAGCAGAGAAGCCTACATACGCATATTGACTCCTTTTTGTTAGACTCCTGCGAATTTTATTTGATCCTCTATTCGGCTTTTCTTCCCGAATGCCAAACAGAGCATCAGGGGCTACTATCTATGCGGTAATATTATTTACACATTCTTTACTTACCTCAAAGCCCGTTAAAAGGCTAGTACAAGCTTCAGTTAGTCCGCTCTTGGCGGACTGAACCTTCTGGGTCACCGCACTCATAATAGTGCGATGCCCCTCGTTCATGGAGGCACCTTGGAGCACCTCCAACAGATTGTCCGGCGCCTCCGGTTGGACGGGGGTCGCCGGCACGGTGGGCTGGCTCCTCTTGGAAGGAGGTCGCCCACCGGAGTCTGGAACCTTTGAAGGTTCCGGAGCAGTGTCCGGCCTAGAGCCGGAGTTGGAGCCCTGGGGGGTTTCATCCCCTTTACTCCTGGAGTCCAGGAGGTCGCCTTGCGGCGCCTCCAGGACCACCTCCTCCCTGCTTGGAACCTGTTGGGACAACACTTCGGTGTCGTCCGTAGGGCGGGGGGAGGAAGCCGTCGGAAGCGAGTTCACATCCGACGAGTCCAGTGAGTCGCTTGACGACGCGTCGAGCCGGTCTTTGGGTGGGCTGCATAAACATATTCGATGTAAGGGAAAGCTGTGCAATAAACGAATACTATGAATTACTCTGGTATCCGGATACTTACGATCTTGCCAGGGGCTTGGCCTTGGGCAGCCACTCCTCTCCGCCGTTGTCAGCGTCGGTGGAGTAGTCCGGAGGAAGGGTTTTCCCCTTCTTGGACCCTCCGGCCTCCCCAGAGAGGGCGGCCTTCCTTTTCTTCTCTCCTCCCACTGGGGGGGAGAGGTCTCTTCTTCTTCCTCCTCGACTTCACGGGAGGAATGCACCTCAGAACCGTCGGATGATGGATCCGACACCTCCTGGCGCCGGGCACTCCTTCGAGTCCCCGTGGCCTTTTTCGCAGCCTTCTTCTCCGGCACCACATAGGGTGCCGGAACCAGCAGCTTCGCCAAGCGAGCGTCCGCTGGGCCTTCAGGCAAAGGAGCCGGACAGTTGATCTGTCCGGACGTCACCTGCCAATCCTGTCAAATGTAAGGGAGCTTAGATCCCGCATGGAGTCAAACTATGAAAAACTGATACCCTGTAAAAGGAAAAAACAGCTTACGGCGGGAGTGTGGCACTGCACACTGGATCCGCGATCCTCGGTAGCGGATGCGGGAGCCTCGGCGCCCTTGAAAAGCACCTTCCAGGCATCCTCGTACGTCGTGTCGAAGAGCCTGCTCAGAGTTTGGTGCCGCGCCAGGTCGAACTCCCACAGGTTGAAAGCCCGTTGTTGACACGGGAGGATCAAGCGAATGAGCATAACCTCGCATGTTTGGAGTCTGGTCAGCTCTCCTTTTTTTACCCCACGACATGCCCGTCTCCTTCCAGGAGGTGAGCCGCATAGGGGGTCCAGATCGAAACTCGGGGGGTGCGACCCATTCGGCGTCACGCGGCTCGGTGATGTAAAACCACCCCGATTGCCACCCCTTTAGGGTCTCCACAAAGGAGCCCTCGAGCCATAGGATGTTGGCCATCTTGCCCACCATGGCGCCTCCGCACTCCGCCTGGCTGCCGCGCACCACCTTCGGCTTGACATTGAACGTCTTGAGCCGTAGGACGAAATGGGGGCAGATGCGGAGGAAAGCCTCGCACACGACGATAAACGCCGAGATGTTGAGGACAAAGTTCGGGGCCAGATTGTGGAAATCCAGGCCGTAGTAGAACATGAGACCCCGGACAAATGGGTGGAGAGGAGAGCCCAGTCTGCAGAGGAAATGGGGGAGGAACACCACCCTCTCATGGGGCCTAGGGGTGGGGATGAGCCGGTACGCGATGTCGTTAGACAGGTATCCGGCCTTCCTCAGCTTTTTGATATGTCCCTCCGTGACGGAAGAGACCATCCACTTGCCTCCCGCTCCGGACATGGCTGGAGAAGGTTGAGGTGGGGAGTGCGGACTTGGGCGCTGGAGCTCGAGTGCGCAAGAATGGATAGGCGAAGGAGGAAGAAGGCGTAGGTGAAAAGGTGGATCCTTATCCCCTTATATGGGTGGACACAACTACATGTCCCCACCAGCCTGGTAAAAATCGCTTATCTCCAAGCGCCGTAATCAATGGCACGGTTGGGTTACCCACGCCCGTATTGATGAGAATCTCGGAATAAGGGGACACGATCTCTGCTTCAACAAGGCGTGCCAAGGAAACCGCCTCACATGACGCGCTGAGGTGGGATAATGAAACAACTCGGATAAAGGCTTGGCCGTGGTGTGTCACGCTACGGAATACGTCAGCAGATTACATTGGTGTAAATATTATTCTCTCTATGGCAATCTTTGGAAACTTATTTTGCAGAGCCGTACACTACCTTTGTGTTCAAAATCTTCTATGAAGTACTTGGAGGAGGAACCCGCCTTGCAATGCCGAAGACAATCTGCACGCCAGACTCGTCGTCATTGAAGCCTTGTTCAGGAGCTATTGAGGGAGTCCTGGGTTAGGGGGTGTTCGGATAGCCGGACTATACCTTCAGCCAGACTCCTGGGCTATGAAGATACAAGATTGAAGACTTCGTCCCGTGTCCGGAAGGGACTTTCCTTGGCGTGGAAGGCAAGCTTGGCGATACGGATATGTAGATCTCCTACCATTGTAACCGACTCTATGTAACCCTAACCCTATCCGGTGTCTATATAAACCGGAGGGTTTTAGTCCGTAGGACAACGTAGACAACAATAATCATACCATAGGCTAGCTTCTAGGGTTTAGACTCCTCGATCTTGTGGTAGATCTACTCTTGTACTACCCATATCATCAATATTAATCAAGCAGGACGTAGGGTTTTAACTCCATCGAGAGGGCCCGAACCTGGGTAAAACTTCGTGCCCCTCGCCTCCTGTTACCATCCGGCCTAGACACACAGTTCGGGACCCCCTACCCGAGATCCACCGGTTTTGACATCGACAGTCACCGTGGAGCCAATGGCGGCATCATCGCCAGTGCTTTTGGCAGCCGAAGACCACCTTTGGTCAGGATAACTTGTACTAGATGTTCCCCTTTGAAATGGCCAATTTTTGGCACCCTTCCTGCTCATTATTTGTGGAGAGGCCCAAGGCCTCTATCAATAGAGCTAGCCACCACAGAAGGAAGAGACGGCTAGAAATTTGGTAGAACCATAGCAGAGAGAGAGGGATAGGCGACAGAACTCACCCTAGCAGTTCATCGCACCAGCTCAAGAACACCTCTCGCGAGGTTGTTCTCCCCTTGTGCTGTCTATCATCAGCCCTAGAGGCAATCCACCACACCACACACTGGAGTAGGGTATTACACCACAACGGTGGCCCGAACTAGTATAAACATCGTGTCTCTTGTGTTGTTCATCATTTTCATCTTAGTTCACACGTGAGGATCGGACGTAGATCGGTAGGGGAGAGATCTCCGCCCGCACCCCAGTGTTCGAACCTCAAGGGTCTGCCGAAACCCGAAACCTGACATCATATCTGAGGGAAATACCAACCGCCGATGTGCTGCATCATCCTTTCCTCTTTGAGGAGATATCGATGTAGCTTCAAGCGACATAACCTGGTAAGCATGGAAGATACCGACCACCTCTTGTCGTTCCATGAACGATCTAGGCACACAAAAAGGATATTTATTTGAAGTTTTTAGTGGTGGCACATGTAAATTTACTTAGCACGGCAGGGTAATACCGCATATAGGTAGGTATGGTGGACTCATCTGGAATAACTTGGGTTCAAGGTTTTTGATGTACAAGCAGAATTCCCACTTAGTGCAGGCGAAGGCTAGCAATTTGGTTGACAAGCGGCCAGCTAGAGGGCAACAACGGTCATGAACATGCATTATGCATAAGTACCATTGGACACTAGCATGAGTAGGATATGAACACCATGAACATAAATATCATAGAGGCTATGTTGGTTTTGATTCAACTACATGCATGAACATGTGCCAAGTCAAGCCACTCGAACATTCAGACGAGGATACCATATCATCATACTACATCACTATCATTTTAACGCAATGTTGATATCCAAGATAAATCATTATCCACTCCTAGCTACTTATGCATGGCATGAGAAACTATAATCTCTAATTGTCATTGCAAACATGTTTGATCATAATGGGCTGAAGCATGGATACTAGGTTAAACATATTTACAAAAACAGAAGAAGTTGAGTTCATACCCATTTCTCTCTGCCACAGCCAGTTCATCGAATATCGTCATTATTGCCTTTCACTTACATGACCGAACGATATGAAAATAATAATAGTGCAAGAGTGTTGTGGACTAAGCTGGAATTTGGAAACATTTTATTCAACAGGAGAAGACAAAGTAAAATGGGCTCTTTGTTAGATCAACAATTATGCATACAAGAGCCACTCAACATTGTCATCGTGGTCTTCTCCTTGGTATGACTTAAATAAAAAGAAAGGAAACTCAGAGAAACACACTGAAATATTTTTGGAGTTTTTGGTTTTCTTGAACAAGCAAATAAAAGGGAAAAGCAAAAACAAGAAAAACTATTTACACGGGAAAGCTCCCAACAAGCAAAAGAAGAACAAGGAAATCTTTTTGGGTTTTCTTTTAAGTGCTACAGCTAACTACTCTAGAAAGAAAAATAAAAAAGAAGCAGGAAATATTTTGGGGTTTTCCAGAAGTTTTTTTTTCAAACACACAAGAAGAAAGCGAGAAAATAAATTTAACATGGATGATACAATGAAAAAGTGTGGACACCGAAAAATGGAATGAAATGTGTGAACATAAATGTAATGTCGGTGGGAATACGTACTCCCCCAAGCTTAGGATTTTCGCCTAACTTGGTAATCAGTCAGTAGCATGGATAGTAGTTGGGGTGCTGAGGAGCAGGCATCCACGGATCCCACTGCTAAGGCTCCTCCTCTATTGAAGCGCGGTTATTCTGGTAGACGATGATATCCGCAGGCATAATCATGTATCTGCCTCTGGCAACAGGATCAAACAAAGCAGGTGTAGGCAATGGAATAATATCACGAGTATTAACACTGAAAACCAGGTTATAAGGAATAGGAATGTTAGGGTAATCGCGTGCAATAAACTGGTGGTGTCCCATGGCTGCAAGATCTTGGTAAACCTTAGGAAAAGGATAATCATGAAGGCGTATCTCAACATCGAAGCGAGACGCCAAACGAGTAGCGTCAATACCACCATGTATTTTACCCTTGGATTTATGAAAATGAAGGCGGTGTGCCACAATACCTCCCAAGCTATAAGTGTTGTCGTCCTCAAGTGCACGACGTAAAACAGGAGGGTCTGGGGCACTGAGTGCACCCACCTTATCTGTAGAAAGCAAGCATTCTGCAATAAAAAGAGTGAAATGATGAATAGCAGGAAAATGCAAGCCAGCGGCAGTGATACCAAACACCCCTCTCTCATCTCCCACTGTCAAGGTACGATAAAAGGCTTCAAACTCTGCATGCCTATGCTCTACCAAACCACCATCAGAATGAAGCAAGCATATTTCACAGAACTCAGTAAGCGGTATCTGATGGGGCTCAGCATATAAATTAAACTGCACTTCAGGAGGATTATTCCTAGGAAGGAAATTAAAACTTTGAACAAAAGTGTTTATGAGGAGATGATATTGTTCACATTCAGCTGCGATGAAGTCGGTGAGGCCAGCATTAGCAGCATATTGTGCAAACTCTTGAAGGATTCCAGCCCCTTCCATGAACGGGATATGCGGCCATTCGCATGGTCGTACTTCCGCCAACCTCCGGGTATGGTGATCACTGTCAGACGATTCCCCAATAACTCCTTTGGAGTTCTTCATGGAAGCAAACTTCCTAAAGATATACATCTTTTTCCTATGAAAAAAATTCTGAAATTTTTAGTCCACAAAAAATTTTCAACAAAACTTTACAAGATTGATAGAAACTACTCATAGGGATACATAGAGCCATAGCAAGCATTCAAACTACTTAGAACTCTAAGAATTCAACATGCAACCTGATGGTGTCCTGGACTAGGGGGTACTCACCACGTCATCTCCCGGTCAGTTAGATTGGGCCGAGGACCCCCATGGCCGTATACTCATGGGCCAGTTCGAACAGCTGCCGCATACAAGGAAGATTCCACAAGACTTGGTGGTCAAGACAAGGACTCCTCCCCCATCGCGTATTCGGCTAGGACTCTTGTTATCCTAGGCCTCTGGTGCATTATATAAAGCAGGGCTAGGCTAGTCGATAGAGATACATACAATCAGACCATACGCTAGCTTCTAGGGTTTAGCCTCTACGATCTCGTGGTGGATCAACTCTTGTAATACTCATATCATCAAGATCAATCAAGCAGGACGTAGGGTATTACCTCCATCAAGAGGGCCCGAACCTGGATAAACATCATGTCCCCTGCCTCTTGTTACCATCCGCCTTAGATGCACAGTTCGGGACCCCCTACCCGATATCCGCCGGTTCTGACACCGACATTGGTGCTTTCATTGAGAGTTCCGTTGTGTGATCGGCAAAAGTATCGATGGCTCGTCTGCAGGTCAATTGCGATGCCGTCATCTTCATCGCCGGCTCGACTGGCCACCTTGGCTCGACTAAGGACCGTGCTCCATCTCCAATCGCCATGTTCAGACGAGGGCCTTCATCAACATCAACTCTGATCTCTATCAAGATCATGGAGGAATCATGCATGGAGCTTGGGGGCTCAACGTCAACATTGTCCTCGGGTGACCGTGCTATTTTTCGGAACGGCGAACTTGTATCCGCTGCCACCACCTCTAAGAGCATCACTTGGACGATCCCTTTGATGGAATTGTGCAAAATTGAGTCTACAACAACCATGCCAAATTTCGTCGAGTTGCCATGGAGGAATCTCCGGCAATCTACGATATACCAGAGCCCTGTCAAATCTGGACGGGAATCTAGATGAGTTTAGGGCGTGTTCTCCAGCACCTAGCTTGGATGTCCTTTGGAAGATCCAACCATTGAACGCCTGAGGAATTCCTATATCTAACATCCCTCAAAATTTCAGCTCGATCCAACCGTCCAAACTCCAGGAACCTTCCGATTAGTGCATCACTTTTCGGGTACATTTTCTGCACGAATACGGATCCGACCCGAATTCATGTTTCTTTATGAACGTAATATGGGACAACCTTCTTAAAGGAATTTTCTCCTAGGGTATTGTACATTGTTTTTAAACACATGCCCATAAAATTTTAAGCCTCCTCTGAGGTAATCTTCACTATCATACTTGTGTCAAACTAGTCCGGCAATACTGCTCCACGGCTACCGACCTGCACTAGACACGTCGTCGCCTTTTGAGCCGAGCTGAACTACTTCGGATCATCATCTCGGCGAGCGAACAAGAGTTAGGAATCACAAGGATAAATCATCACCAACATCACCGCCCCACGGAATACACGGAGCGGGAACACAGGCATCGCAGCATGGTCACTTCATCAAACTGGCATTGACCGTGTCACAAGTTACGACCTGCGCCGGCATGGCCACACTGTTGCTTCTTCAAGCCGATGGTCATCACGCCGAACTGCTTCAACACCTCGGCTGACACAGCAGCTGCAACGTCTCCTTACCGACCTGCTCCGTCTCCTCGGCTAGACCGAGGGCTTCACCATCTCTTCATCAACTTACTTCGGAGACTTCGGCATCACCAGCCGACCAGCTTCATCACATTAGCTGGACCACGGGCTTTTCCTCGGTGAGCCAACCTTTGCTAGCATCGCCATGCCACCGCTTCATCAGCCATAAGGCAATGGGTGTGCGGATCGAGCCCCAATTTTGGGAGTAACCTTTCTCCAGATTGCTCCAACAGATAAACCAGGTGCTATTAATCCTAGTATTTTTTTTCTTTCTTGGGTTTATTTTTCTCAAGAAATTATTACTCTGGTTTATTTCATCATCTATACACAGGTCTATCAAATGGTGGCCGCATTAACAACGGCCGCGTGGTGGTTCGGTCAGTTTCCGTATAAAGTTCGGCGAATACCGCATCTGGAACTCAGACCGGCCTGCGAATTCGGGCTTGGACACGCCTTCACCGTGTCACGCCGACGCCCTGCATCGGCATGACTTCGGCGCCAGGCCACATCTCTTTCAATAAATTATTTTTGCGAAAAGCAATTATCCTTTTTGGACCGCAGTATTTTATGTGTGTAGGTGATCGACTTCGACTGCGTCACGTAGTCTCTTTGGCAAGCCGACACCGTCGTCCCAATCGGTGTAAATCGGCTCGCGTGATCACCTTGTTGGTCGTGTTGCCATACCGACGTGTTCGGTTGCCTCGGGGACTTCGGGATCACCGAGAGAGCTCTACCTCATCAAGTGTTCGGCGCACATGCCATATTTCTTTTATCACTCACTTTGCATAAATTATTGATTATGCAACAATTTTTTATTATTCCTATTATCTCCGGCTTACACTATTTTCTGTGCACATGTAGATAATCTGGGCAGCGCTGTCACCGCGGCGTACCGATGTACCACATCACCCCGGCTGACCGGGGGCTCCGTCATCACTTCATTAACACACGCTGGGGGCTTCGGCGTCACACTGCCGGCCTGCTCCGTCGCCGTGGTCGGACCGTTGTTTTCACCTCGCCCATCGACTATGCTGTGTCACCACTTCATCAAGCCAAGTTCTTTACTCGGACATCTCGGGACCGGCTTGGGGGCTGGGATCTCGTCCCGCCACAATCTCGGCCCATGTCATCAACATCGAGCACATTAACCAGCTAAGTCGCTTTCATGCTTAAAAAACTTTCAGTTTTCAATTTTGTTCGGTTCGACCAAGCATTATACTTTTCGGCACAAAGTTTTTTGGGACAAAGTTCCTTGTCAAAACTTTGTTTGTGACTCGCATATTCAAATACCCCATTTATTTGGGGGCTCCCTTGATGGAGCTTTTCCTATTGCATATGATTATACTTGTATGGCTTCGTTCCTTGTTCGTGTATTACGCCATGATATGCACCATGTTGACCTAAGCAATTTGCAAGCCGGGTTGCCTCGCTCCTGTGTTACCCCTACATTCCCGATTGTTCAGCTAGGGAGTAAAGGGAGCACCTCTACGATTGTCACGACCAGGTCATCCGAGCTCTGACCTCAGACTGGGCAAAGCCAAAAGCTAGCGCTCTTATTGTTTTCAATTATGGTCGGCACACAACGGAACTCATGAGTACAAAAAATCTATTGCATAAGTCTCATAGTAATAATGAGCACCGAAGAAAGGTATCGATGGGGTTACTATTTTCTTCGAAGATGCTTCTTACACTTCGTTAGTAATATAGCATAAGTTCCCTGAGCACGCTTTGTCTGTTACAGCCTTATGGCCTGATTGCCTAGTCATCAGAAACACTGTCGATACTCTCGACAGGCGGAGTACATGACACTTTTCGGCCCTTGGCCGAAGAGGGAGAAGCCGACGGTCGGTTAAGACGCATTTAAAGTTCGAGTGAACACAGATGTGAAATAAGTACTTCAGTACATACAATCATTATACATAAAATTCTTTTACCCAAGTCATTTGGGGGCTCTTAAAATTTATATATGAATTGTAAATGTGTTTTCTTCTTGGTCGTTGTCAAAACACGACAGAAGCACAATTTTTTCCTTCCAATTTTCGGATTGGCACCGAACACTTGATCTTGTTCGGACGTCATATTTTTACTGACGTTTTTCCAAGCTTTTGGCACTTTTAAATTTGTGTGTTTTCAGCACAAGCCTCACAGTGCAACGCCGGACACCTTTAGAGATTCGGCAAAAACATTCTCGGATATTGCTATATATGCATTGGTTTTGAATTGTGTCTTCGGTCAATAGTTGGGTTGCCCGGCTCCTGCGCTTGCCTCCTACGTTCCGCTTTGTTCGTCTAGGTGTGCAAAGGGAGAACCACTACGATTGTGCTTACAGCTCACATGGTTAAGCACCTCAGTGGATAAAGCCAAAAACTGACTGTCACAAATAAGCATAAACTGGTCAGTGATCCGATGACTGTCATAAATGATGGGCCATTCATAACATTTGCCGAAGTGTTTACGGCTTGACCTCGACTGTCGCCGAACACTACCGGGGGCTAGTAACTGGCCTCCCAAACTAAATCCTCAATATTTTGCTCTTACATTAGAGTTGAGGTTTCATGATCATGCTTAGCATGACAACCCAAAGAAAGGAACCGATAGCGGGCCTATTTTCTTTGGAAGACATTTCTTATGTTAAACAGTAATATATCTACGTACCTTTGTTTATAAAACCGTATGGCCAGATTGCCTTGTTTGTCATAAATCTTTGCCCTCATAAAGGCTTTATAAAGTAGGACAAACACTTCTCGGCTACTGGCCGAGGTGGAAGCCAAGGGTCAGTCAACAACGTTTTGTACAATGCGGATCCGAGCATTAATGACGTAAAGTACATGGATGCATAGAGTCATTACACATAATTTGTGATTTTACTATGGATATCGATCCTTAATTCGGCCACCCGTGCCCGCATTAAGGCTTGGTGGCTACTGGGCTTCGGGCTTATTATTTACAAATATTAAAGTGGCACATCGATCCCCTGATTTGGTGTTGCCACCCAACCAGTGTCTCGGGGGCTACTACATTGCATGTCCAATGCATAAAATTTTAAGTGCAATACAGTTTCCGAGGAGATTTTGATCCTCAGGTTGGTCGGCCGCACCCAACCTGAGTCTCGAGTACTGAGCATGCCGCTTTTTGTGTCCCGGAGTATTCTGCCGAGCTAGGACTTGATCCTCAGGCCGATTTTGCAAATCAACCTGAGTCTCAGCGGCTACTAGGATCAGTTGTCTTATGTCATCCTTCAGGTGCATCTCGGGTTTTAGACCGATACACACCTTGAGGGCTACTAGCTATATATCTCGGCAGAGAATAAATTGCACCAATCAAAAATATTGACAAAAATTAGCCCGCGGTCGGGGTGGTGCACCACCTCGGAAGCAGTCCGACATAAAGCTCAGGCACTAGTGGCTGGCTCCATAGAGTGCATTTCCGGCATTGAGCTCGGCTAAAATCCTTCAACTTTTTTCAACCAAGGTGATTTAAGACACCTCGGATATAGTCCGGCATTGGAGCTCAGATACAGTCCGACGTTGGAGCTTGGACATAGTCCAGCATTGGAGCTCGAATACATTCCGGTGTTGGAGCTTGGGAGCGGTCCGGCGTTGGTGCTTGTCTGCAAAAAATACCACAAATATAATCCTGCGTTGGAGCTCGGACGCAAGAGGACGCTGCCGCCCAGGAACAACTTCAAACCCGAGGTGTGGCATAAAAATAACAAGGCATTGATAAAGGCCGGAAACTTAAAGGGGCTCCTCGATGTATAAACTCTTCGGATGCACGTTGGTGATCCTCAAGATCAAAGAAGATTTGTTGAACCAGTTTTCAGGACCGATGACCGAAGATGAAGAACAATTCAGAAGAATCGAGGAGTGTCCCCAACTTGAAGACCGGTTCAAGGGGCTACTGACGGTGTCCTAGACTAGGGGGTACTCACCACGTCGTCTCCCGGTTAGTTAGATTGGGCCGAGGACCCCCATGGACGTATACTCATGGGCCAGTTCGGACAGCTGCCGCATACAAGGAAGATTCCACAAGACTTGGTGGTCAAGACAAAGACTCCTCCCCCACCGGCGTATTCGGCTAGGAATCTTGTTATCCTAGGCCTCTGGTGCATTATATAAAGCAGGGATAGGCTAGTCGATAGAGATACATACAATCAGACCATAGGCTAGCTTCTTGGGTTTAGCCTCTACGATCTCGTGGTAGATCAACTCTTGTAATACTCATATCATCAAGATCAATCAAGCAGGACGTAGGGTATTACCTCCATCAAGAGGGCCCGAACCTGGGTAAACATCGTGTCCCCCGCCTCCTGTTACCATCCGCCTTAGACGCACAGTTCGGGACCCCCTACCCGAGATCCGCCGGTTTTGACACCGGCACAACCTCATCTACAGCAGCACCAAGAGTAGCTAATTATTCAAAATGTAAACCACTAAAACAAAAACTAATTGGATAAAGGGAGGAGTCACATACCAAGCAACAATCCAATGAAACAGTTTCGGAAACAGAGCTTCGAGCAAAGAGATCGAAATCCACGGGTTTGAGAGCAAGAACACGGGAGGGAGAGCAATGGTAAATTTTTTCTAGAGGTAGGTGATGATGTGGTGTGAAGGATAAGTGAGGGGGCCCACGTGGGAACCACAACCCACTAGGGCGCGCCTGGGGGTCCTGGAGCACCCAGGTGGGTTGTGCCCACCTGGTGCACCACCCTCTGATGTTATTTGTGAAGGAAATATGCCCTAGAGGCAATAATAAAGTTTTTATTTATATTTTCTTATATCATGATAAATGTTTATTATTCATGCTAGAATTGTATTAACCGGAAACTTGATACATGTGTGGATACATAGACAAACAGAGTGTCCCTAGTATGACTCTACTTGACTAGCCCGTTAATCAAAGATGGTTAAGTTTCCTGATCATAGACATGTGTTGTCATTTCATGAACGGGATCACATCATTAGACAATGATGTGATGGACAAGACCCATCCGTTAGCTTAGCATTATGATCGTTTTGTTTTATTGCTATTGCTTTCTTCATGACTTATACATATTCCTCTGACTATGAGATTATGCAAATCCCGAATACCGAAGGAACACCTTGTGTCATGGACTTGACACGACAGATGTCCTAGCGCAATGACTTAGTCATGGAGCCATCGCAACTAGGTTAGCTTCAAGGGGTTAAGCGGGACAAAGGACACAGATAGTTTACCCAGGTTCGGCCCCTCTCAACGAGGTAAAAGCCTACTCCTGCTTTGTGTTGTATTGCTAGTGTTTCGATTATCAAGGAGCGAATACGCTTGACCTAGCTCTCGATTGTTGGTACATGTCCCTAAACCACTGCCGGGTCATCCCTTTATATACACAGGTTGATGCCCGGTGGCTCACGGAGTCCCATCCGGCTCATACATCATGCCCGGCTCGGTGACTAACTACTCTTGCCTTACAAAACAAGTTATACACATATGGTGGTTCCTTCTCTTGGGCCTCAAGTCGCCTCTGGGTCTTGGGCCGTCAATGGGCTTGTGTGAGCCGCCATCTTCATTGATAAGTCACCCATGGTATGACCCGACCCCTCCTGTGTGGTTCATACCCAATAGTTATATCCCCAACATTAGGCCCCAGTTTCATTTGAACTTGTCTATATCAATCTTCAATACCTGACTAGTCAAAATCTTGCATTGCTTGTTTGATAAATTTGATGTAACCCGCCATGATGTCAGCTCATGGAATCTTCTTAAACTGCCATGACGTCACTTCGCATTCATTCCGCATGAGGCCTAGAATATCTTTAACTAGTCCTTATCTTAATGACCATCCCAAAAATCGAGGCGTCCATATAGACATATGATGATTTCAACCTCCTCGATTCCCATGCATGCCTTGTATCCACCCTCTTATAAATATGGACAGGGCTCTTTATCATTTTCCCCCTTGCCTCCTCGCCTTTCGTCTTCCTCTTGCATCTCTTCTGTCGCTTGAGCTCCCCCTCCGCAACCTCCGACCATTGCACCAACTCAGGCCACTGCTTCGACCTGACCAGGCCAGATAACTCTGGCGTGCCACCACTGTTCCACTGCATCCGTAAGTACTCCTTTTCCCAAGCCTCACATCCATACTAGGGTTTGAGTAGTTCCTTGGTGTTCTTGCTGTTCTTCACTATTTCCTTTAACTGAAGCAGCTTTTAATATGAAATATGTCATGAACCTTGTGCGGTAGTTGTTCAGCATTAATTTTTATCATCAGAATAGCATCTTGCCATAGAAGACCTCATCGGAGCATAAAAACTTTCCTGCTGCCGCCACCTTAGGTTTAGCATTTACCATCTTTTCTGAATTGCCATAGATCCAAAATTATAGCTTTAGCTTGTGAAATCTGTTTGTCCATCACTTAGCAAAAATTTCACTGATAAATTTGAAGCACCATAACTGCCATGGCGGCTTATGCCACAAATCGTGACCCGTCATACAACATTAGGCCCCGTTTAAGCCGCCATCATCCACCTCAAAGTCAATAATATAGCAATATCCTTCTGGTTTAACCATGCTTGCTTATTCATCCTCATAATTCAGTCCTCCGGTTTGATAACTATATACTCTAAACTGTATCTCCATAGCCATTAGCCTTCTACAGCGATTTAAACGATAATTTGTAACTCGGTGGATAGCTGCCGGTTTAATAACATCTTCAATCGTCTTGTGGAGGCCGTGCACCCAATCATGACTAAGATAGTCACATCATGCGACTGGGTCCCGTCCATCGTTACTGAGGAAATACTCCAAGACTATGTCAAAATCAGCTTCTTACCGGCAAAAAACGTCATTCACTAGCATGCTCCAAAACCGGATGAAGTCAGACCTCAGCCGCAGGATGATGTAGTTATTGTTTTTACTCATCACATGAACCGGGGCTTCTCACCGCCCGGGTCAAAATTCTTCCATGACATTCTGCATTTTCTGCAACTTCATCCTCAAGACATTGGACCCAATTCCGTTTCAAATATCTACAATTTCCAAGTCTTCTATGAAGTATACCTTCAAGAAGAACCCTATGTTGAACTCTTTAGAGATTATTTTTACTTGAACCGCCAAAATGAATTCACTGACGGGCCCAGCCAGGAGCTTGGAGGGATCTCAATTCAATGACGCAGAGATGTTATTTTTCCTTATGCTCACTTCCAAGCCATCCCAAGGATCGGAATCAAACCTGGTTCTATTGCAATAGAACCAGGCTTCTGTGACCAATGGCTCAACCTGAAGCACCCTCTCCCCGAATGGCTTACCACTGCCTAACGGGCCAAACTTGTGCCAACCTTTTCAAAGGTTAGAGCATTATTGGCCAATGGATTAACCGGGGTTGACCTAGTTCGATGCTGGGTAGCTTGGAGGATCATACCTTTAAGCCGCCGGTCCGGTTTAATGTACACATATACTGGCGATACCAAAGATCTGCATTACAATTCAGCATGTTTGACTGATAAAGCCATTAGTGATATGACAAAAACTCTTCTCAATGACAGCTTGGAGAGCTGCAGCAAAGTGGGGTTGAATCCCCTCTGCACACTCAACCCGACACCGGATGTAAGTCTGTCCGGTTTATATACTTTACTTCATTGTTCATATAACTTGCAAATCCCCAACCTTTATTGTAATTTTTGCAGGCTGGAGCTGCCTTTCGGAATAAGAAATACGATGAAAAAGCCGCCAAGAAGGCCAGGGCTAAGACCAAAGCCATGAAGAAGAATAAAAAGAAATCCACTGCCTTTCATATGTTGAACTTGGACGAAGATGATGAGTCGGAGGTAGACCTTTGTGACGCCCCCGATTCAATCGTACACTAATCATGCACGCAAATGTGTACGATCAAGATCAGGGACTCACGGGAAGATATCACAACACAACTCTACAAATAAAATAAGTCATACAAGCATCATAATACAAGCCAGGGGCCTCGAGGGCTCGAATACAAGTGCTCGATCATAGACGAGTCAGCGGAAGCAACAATATCTGAGTACAGACATAAGTTAAACAAGTTTGCCTTAAGAAGGCTAGCACAAACTGGGATACAGATCGAAAGAGGCGCAGGCCTCCTGCCTGGGATCCTCCTAACTACTCCAGGTCGTCGTCAGCGGGCAGCACGTAGTAGTAGGCACCTCCGGTGTAGTAGGGGTCGTCGTCGACGGTGGCGTCTGACTCCTGGACTCCAGCATCTGGTTGCGACAACCAGGAAGAGAGGAAGGGGAAAAAAGGGGGAGAAAGCAACCGTGAGTACTCATCCAAAGTACTCGCAAGCAAGGAACTACACTACATATGCATGGGTATATGTGTAAGGAGGCCATATCAGTGGACTGAACTGCAGAATGCCAGAATAAGAGGGGGATAGCTAGTCTTATCGAAGACTACGCTTCTGGCAGCCTCCGTCTTGCAGCATGTAGAAGAGAGTAGATGGAAGTCCTCCAAGTAGCATCTCCAAGTAACATCTCCAAGTAGCATCTCGAGTAGCATAATCCTACCCGGCGATCCTCTCCTCGTCGCCCTGCGGAAAAGCGATCACCGGGTTATCTGTGGAACTTGGAAGGGTGTGTTTTATTAAGTATCCGGTTCTAGTTGTCATAAGGTCAAGGTACAACTCCAAGTCGTCCTGTTACCGAAGATCACGGCTATTCGAATAGATTAACTTCCCTGCAGGGGTGCACCACATAGCCCAACACGCTCGATCCCATTTGGCCGGACACACTTTCCTGGGTCATGCCCGGCCTCGGAAGATCAACACGTCGCAGCCCCACCTAGGCAAAACAGAGAGGCCAGCACGCCGGTCTAAACCTAAGCGCACAGGGGTCTGGGCCCATCGCCCATAGCACACCTGCACGTTGCGTACGCGGCCGAAAGCGGAACTAGCCCCCTTAATACAAGAGCAGGCTTACGTTCCAATCCGGCGCGCGCCGCTCCGTTGCTGACGTCTGAAGTGCTTCGGCTGATACCACGACGTCGGGATACCCATAACTACTCCCACGTAGATGGTTAGTGCGTATAGGCTCGTAGCCAGACTCAGATCAAATACCAAGATCTCGTTAAGCGTGTTAAGTATCCGCGAACGCCGAACAGGGCCAGGCCCACCTGTCTCCTAGGTGGTCTCAACCTGCCCTGCCGCTCCGCCACAAAGTAACAGTCAGGGGCCGTCGGGAACTCAGGCCCACCACTACCTGGATGGAGCCACCTGCCCCTTCAGCCCCCATCTCCAAGCAGTATCACCAGTAATGTAACAGTGTAAAGTATATAGTATATGCCCGTGATCACCTCCCGAAGTGATCACAGCCCAGTAGTATAGCATGGCAGACGGACAAGAGTGTAGGGCCACTGATGGAACACTAGCATCCTATACTAAGCATTTAGGATTGCAGGTAAGGTATCAACAAATGTAGCGACAATGTCAGGCTATGCATCAGAATAGGATTAACGAAAGCAGTAACATGCTACACTACTCTAATGCAAGCAGTATAGAGGAGAATAGGCGATATCTGGTGATCAAAGGGGGGGCTTGCCTGGTTGCTCTGGCAAGAGAGAGAGGGGTCGTCAACTCCGTAGTCGAACTGGGCAGCAGCAGCGTCGGTCTCGTAGTCTACCGGAGAGAAGAGGGGGAAGAAATAATGAATACAGAGCAAACAAAGCATCACAAAATATAACAAGGCAATACGCGGTGTTCGGTGTGCCCTAACGCGGTAATAGGTGATACCGGGGGAAGGGGGGAAACATCCGGGAAAGTATTCCCGGTGTTTCGTGTTTTCGGGCAGAGGAGCCGGAGGGGGAAAGTTGCGGGTTCGATAGGTTAGAGGGTGTGGCGGACGAACGGACTGCGTATCCGGAGTCGTCTCGTCGTTCTGAGCAACTTTCATGTTGAAAATATTTTAATCCGAGTTACGGATTAAAAGATATGATTTTTAAAAGATTTTAACAATTTTGGAATTTAATTATTTATTTAATTAATTCGAAAAATGTATTTATGACGTCAGCATGATGTCATGCTGACGTCAGCAGTCAACAGGGGTTGACTGAGTCAACCCTGACATGTGGGTCCAGTGGGACCCACCTGTCATTCTCTATTTAAATTAATTAGGGTTTAAGTTAATCTAATTACAGTTTAGTTTAACTAATTAGTTAATTAGGTTAATCTAATTATGATTAATTAACTAGGATTAATTAACTTAATGAATTTAGTTAATTAATTAATTAATTAATTAAGTTTATTTTTTAGTTATTATTTATTTTCTATTATTCCTTTTTAAAACCCCTTTTTTGGAAACGTTCTCTGGGCAGTGGCCCACTTGTCATAGGCCCAAGGCCTAAAGGGTTCGGGCGCGGGGCGCAGCCCGAGCGGGCGCACGGGCGTTATCGGGTGCGGGCGCCGCGCACCCGCACGGAGGCGACGGAGGGCGTCGGCGGGGTCGTGCCCACGACGCGTCCAGGGGAGGGCGTGTGGGTGTGCGGGGAGGTGGCCGAAAACAAGGCCGGTGACGAGGTTCGGCGGCGGTGGGCGTGCAGCAGCAAGGGCGGCGGGGACCGTCCATGGCCGGGCTCGGTCAGAGGGGGCGTGGGCGTGAACGCGCGCGGTCGGCCACGGTCGGGCGCGGCCAAGCGCGGTCCAGGGCGTGCGGGAGCTCGACGGTGGTCCCGTGCGGAGGCAGGTGGCCGCGGGCGGCTCCGGGGCGGCGCGGGATGGAGCCGAGCGTGAGGGGGGGGGGCGCGACCACGGCAGAGAGAGGAGGGAGGGGAGCTCACAGGGGAGCAGTAGGGCACGGGCAGTGGGGCTCGGGGAGGAAGACGTGGACGGCGCGCGATGGGGAGGCAGTCTGGCGAGGAGGCTCCGGCGTCGAGCAGCGGGGCAGCGTCGGGCATCGAGCAGCGGGATCGATCCGATCTAGCTCGGGTCGAGGTGGGGCGGGCGCCATGCGGGGGAAGATGGGGAGGCGGGCGCCGGCGAGGAGGGTGGCGGCAGGCACTGGGCAGCGGCGGCGGCGTCGAGCCCCCGATCTCGATCCAGATCGGGGGGGGGGAGGAGCGGGCGATGCGGGAGGGGGGCGAGTGGGGGAATGGGGATCGGGTAGCTAGGGTTCGGTCGATGGGGGGGTATGTGTAGGCCGAGGTGGGCCGGCCTGGCTGGGAGATGGCCCAGTTGGGCCGGTGGCTTGCTGGGCCAGAGCCAAGTGGGAGGGGGGGTTCTCCTCTTTTTTTTTTGTTAGTTTGTTTTTCTATTTTATTTCTTTTCTTTTTTTCTTTATTCTTTCCTATTTTACTTTAGTCACCTTTTATTTTAGTTTCTGTAAAATATATACATAGCATCTAATTTAGTATCTCAGTTTAGTCCACCGTCACAAAATGTCTAGTCCCCAATTAATTTAGTTTGATAATTTACTAATTAGTAAAGGCATTTAATTATTAGTTTTTATTACTGTTTTATTTATTTCAGTGCCATTAAATACTTTATAAAAATGTGGATTCTCCACCATAATTATTTATGCAATATTTGGCACATATAGAACATTTTAGTTTTAATGTTTGAAAACTTTTATTATCTGCCTTGATTTTGAATTTATGAATTCAGACGGGATTGAATCATCGTGAGGTTTACAACAGTAAGAGTGGTGACGTGGCATCATTAGCAGAGTTTTACTGTAGCCTAATTATCCGGGCGTCACAATTCTCCTCCACTACAAGAAATCTCGTCCCGAGATTTAGGAGCGGTTATAAGGGGGGAAGGAATCTGGTTACGAAATTCTAACGATTCTTCTCGGTCATAGTTGCTCTTCTCGAAGTGGTTGATCCAATACATTGATGTCTTCATTTTTCTGCTTCAGGTCATTAAGATGAAGTCGGCATCCTTTCTTCGGAAACTCCATCGTACTTACGAATAGGTCGCGGGGTAGATCGGAAACGACAGAATGCTATAAGGGTAATAACCTGGGATTAACCCATGAATGAGCATATGAGTACCTCTCGAGTTGAATAAATAGAACACATCGAGAGTAAAGTTGGAAGGTCCAACAAGAAGTTTTTGGCAGCCAGGCGATCGTTCAATGCCTAGTCAGAAGGTGAAAGGGGTTTCAAGCAACAGAATAATTATTGTTTCCGATGCCAGAATTGATGATCTCATCGGAAGGTGGCTCATGAATTACATACGAGTCCACGCGGGAGGAATAACTTTGGGAACAAGGGGTGTACAGGAGAGTCAGGTTTCGATCCTGTGGTACTGTGGGTTATGGGTCCACCATGTGGTTGAAAGTAGGAAGGGGGCCGACATCTTGCACGGTCATGATAGTAAGGCGTGTCAGAGGGTAGCCTGTCAGTTATGTCGGCAACAACATCGATACCAAGGGCGAGGGACAAAGAGAACCATTTTCCTGCTCGTTGAACGAGGCGGGCCAATAGGCAAAGTTCCCGTCCATCGGTGGTTACCGGAATGTCATCAACAAAAGTAACAGGGTCTTACTGACAGAATTGTACAACAAGGTGTTTACATAAGCGGAAATTATTACTTCTCAAATCATATAGATCACAAGAAAGGTTAAACCAACAATGGAAGGAAAATATGATCATCAGATTAAACAGAACAATGGAAAGGAAAATGTGTTTAAACACATATTTCAGAGGTATATCCTTCCTAACAACAAGCAGAGCATGATATCCATGACAGGATATAAAGTAGAAAACCATTTAGGTAAGGGGGAAGGAATCTCCTGATATTACCCATACAACGGTGTTAGGATAAGTGATAAATAAAATTTAGCATCGTGCTTCAAATGTTCCTGTTGAAAATCGGAGTACCATTGACATGCTTCGAGATAGCATTGACATGGTCTTCAGGTGAAGATCAGACTTTGGAAACACGAAGGATCCATCAGGAATAACTTGTAGAATAAGTCTTACAATTTCCTCATGGACGAATGGATAACCTTGCTGAAAAGGAATCTATAATGATAGGTCCTCCAGCCGAGGGGGGGGGGGTGCTAGGCATGACATCATGTTACCGGGTCATCAAAGGGTCAACTTCATGACTCTTGGAAAATTGTCCCAACCATCATATCTGACCGAGATTCAGATCCGATTGGTGTCAGGATACATCAGACTTAGGATACCTGAGAAGAAAAGGTGCAATGCAAATTGACGAGATGACATTGTAAGATTCTCGGGGAAATGAACTATGAAGTGATTTCCGTTAACAAGAGTCCATCATTAACCCAAGGAGAGGACAAGGAGGTGTCTGGTGAACTCAACGGCAATTCACCGAGATTCCCCAAAAGATGGATTTCCACCATTAAGTGAACAAGGAGATAACATTTGTCAGATCAAATGATATAAGGAAGTATGCTCGAGGAAAACATACACAATTAAACATTGGTTGAAAGGTGCGCCCGAAATATGGGTTGGGTTGCACGACCAATGTCAGAATGGTGATTCAATTAGCGAAGGACTTAGAATGAACTATCGCCCATTCACTTCAAAGCAATAGGGTTGCTAGAAGTTTTGAATTCACACGTCATAGCTCCATTGTCGGTATTCCGGTTGAAAACAATACGGGGACCAAGGAATGAACGAAGATGGCAAGAAGTATTATGATATCAAGAATTATTAAGGGGTGGTGAAACTCTCACCACATTCTTGACAAAAAGAGATGGTAATACTTCCGAGGTAAGGAAGATCAATTGCTGGACAGCAAGGAACTCAAGGTATAACACCAAACATGAACAAGCTTGTGTTGGTGGGAAGGCAATAAAGTGGTCGATGATAATACAATTCATCGAGGGCAAGGATGGTATTTCTCATCATGAATTCAATTGCTATCCTGGATGAACTCAGAATGTTGATGATCACGACACCTTTGTCGCGAGAGTTCATGAAGATGTAATCGATCGGCGACGACATCAAGCACCTTTGTCGTGAGAGTTCATGAAGATGTAATCGATCGGCGACGACATCAAGTCAAAGTAATGATGAAGTGAAAGGTTATTGGAAACAAGGGTACAACACAAACTTGAAATCTAGCTCGTTGTTCAAGGCGAAATGATATGACGAGGAAGATCGACGTAAGCTTAGCTATCGTCGCAAATTGGTGCTCCGAGAATAAGGACCAGGTAGCACAGGTAGAATCGTCACGACAATGATATAGCCAAACAGGCTAGGAATGGCGTGATCGGGTACAAACTCGTAGTTATAGATGCTTACTGAAGAGTTGTTGAACCGTAGTGCGGACTCGGTTCAGTTATCGGTGTCTTTGAGTGTTCAATAACTCCGAGCCCATGAAAAATTGTAATCGGTGAGTATGTAGTACTTGATGAAGAACTCATAAGAAATTATGCAGTTCCAAGATAATCTTGAGATACCAGCTGGTAATACTCGACGACAGATCAAACTAGAAGTTGAACTGGGGTATTGCTCTATAGAAGACAAGTGCTTAAACTTGCACATGACATGATATTTAAAGGAGAACATGGTCAGAACCACGATTGCATAAAGGCCAGATCTCAGATATAAGATGAACTTATACCAAGGGAATAATTGATTTTAAAAAGAAGCTTCGATGAGAAGATGTACATCGTGTCCATGGGCATGAACGAAAAGTTCAAGGTCGACTCCCACTTCTCCAATGCACAACCTTTCATTCACTTCTCGCGCTCAATGAAGTTGTAGTTTTGAAATTTTATCTGGCAAAATACCAGAAGAGTACGACTCGTGAAAACTTTTGAGTTCACACATATTAAGGAAGGCATAGGTTCAACCCATCGGGGCATCTTAGAATCCTATACCAGAATCTTTTAGAAGTAATTAATTCAAGCTCGAAGGCAGAGCATGGTTGAGAAAGCAGACGATACAGTTTACCAAAGGCATTATGTATCAGAGAAAGAACTCACAAGGTGATTAATTATGAAGGACACTATCGGATAATAATCCAACAGTGGATATGGCGATCCACAACGGGGCTGATGTGAGTATCGGTACTCAACCAGAAGAAGAAGAATGCAAGGAGATCAGAAGATAGAAACAACTGACTAATTCAAAGCTTAATTGCAAAGGAATTATGAATTCCATGTCAAGGGATCAGAAGCAATGCTCTGATTAGGAATGGATAAGTTGAATAGCCTTAGGGTACAATCAACGACAATTGGATTGGTCGAGAACTAATTCCAGTTAAAAGAATTGCAGCTCAGCCGGAAAGGTAATTTATAAGGATCAATGATGATTGCGTGTATTCGCAATCATATTGAGTCAACAGACTGAAAATGATAATGACAAGGAATGTCAAGAAGACTACGAGACTTATGGGATTAACCATAATGCAAGCAAGCAAGAATTTCAAGAGCCAAAGGCTCCAGAGGATTTTCGGAAGATCGAATATTATTTTGAAGACTTTTGTGAAACACATGAACAACTGGGGATAAGCGGATACTCGACAAGTGTGAGAATTATCCATAGGGGTATTCAGGTGACAAGGAATTGCAAGACAGTAGGCACAAGATATTCTCGGATCAATAGAGAGAATTTCAGGGTATCTTGTAATAACAAGATCAACTGGGAATAAAAGTAAGAACGTCAAGTGTATGTATTTATCCATAGGGATATTTCGATGGTAGGGAATTGCAAAGGCAACGGGCACAAAGTCTCAAAATAGTTTCGGCGAGTAACTTCGAAATCTTCTGGTGCAGCCGGCGATCACCTGGACTGAAGGGGCTCTCCGGGAGAAAGTATTTTCGAGAACCTAAAGTCAGATTTTAGTAAAAAATCGTTTAACCCGAATAGAAGAGATGTCAGAGTCCCAGAGCATAGGTCGAGGAATAAAAGATCCTACTAGCACCCAATGGCGACGTGGGCCCGTAAGGCACATAGCCAAGTTAGTAAAAGTTTTGCAATGACTAGACTCAACTTCGGCCAAGGAGTTGGAAAGGGGGATTCCTACAGGCAGTCGGCTCTGATACCAACTTGTGACGCCCCCGATTCAATCGTACACTAATCATGCACGCAAATGTGTACGATCAAGATCAGGGACTCACGGGAAGATATCACAACACAACTCTACAAATAAAATAAGTCATACAAGCATCATAATACAAGCCAGGGGCCTCGAGGGCTCGAATACAAGTGCTCGATCATAGACGAGTCAGCGGAAGCAACAATATCTGAGTACAGACATAAGTTAAACAAGTTGCCTTAAGAAGGCTAGCACAAACTGGGATACAGATCGAAAGAGGCGCAGGCCTCCTGCCTGGGATCCTCCTAACTACTCCAGGTCGTCGTCAGCGGGCAGCACGTAGTAGTAGGCACCTCCGGTGTAGTAGGGGTCGTCGTCGACGGTGGCGTCTGACTCCTGGACTCCAGCATCTGGTTGCGACAACCAGGAAGAGAGGAAGGGGAAAAAAGGGGGAGAAAGCAACCGTGAGTACTCATCCAAAGTACTCGCAAGCAAGGAACTACACTACATATGCATGGGTATATGTGTAAGGAGGCCATATCAGTGGACTGAACTGCAGAATGCCAGAATAAGAGGGGGATAGCTAGTCTTATCGAAGACTACGCTTCTGGCAGCCTCCGTCTTGCAGCATGTAGAAGAGAGTAGATGGAAGTCCTCCAAGTAGCATCTCCAAGTAACATCTCCAAGTAGCATCTCGAGTAGCATAATCCTACCCGGCGATCCTCTCCTCGTCGCCCTGCGGAAAAGCGATCACCGGGTTATCTGTGGAACTTGGAAGGGTGTGTTTTATTAAGTATCCGGTTCTAGTTGTCATAAGGTCAAGGTACAACTCCAAGTCGTCCTGTTACCGAAGATCACGGCTATTCGAATAGATTAACTTCCCTGCAGGGGTGCACCACATAGCCCAACACGCTCGATCCCATTTGGCCGGACACACTTTCCTGGGTCATGCCCGGCCTCGGAAGATCAACACGTCGCAGCCCCACCTAGGCAAAACAGAGAGGCCAGCACGCCGGTCTAAACCTAAGCGCACAGGGGTCTGGGCCCATCGCCCATAGCACACCTGCACGTTGCGTACGCGGCCGAAAGCGGAACTAGCCCCCTTAATACAAGAGCAGGCTTACGTTCCAATCCGGCGCGCGCCGCTCCGTTGCTGACGTCTGAAGTGCTTCGGCTGATACCACGACGTCGGGATACCCATAACTACTCCCACGTAGATGGTTAGTGCGTATAGGCTCGTAGCCAGACTCAGATCAAATACCAAGATCTCGTTAAGCGTGTTAAGTATCCGCGAACGCCGAACAGGGCCAGGCCCACCTGTCTCCTAGGTGGTCTCAACCTGCCCTGCCGCTCCGCCACAAAGTAACAGTCGGGGGCCGTCGGGAACTCAGGCCCACCACTACCTGGATGGAGCCACCTGCCCCTTCAGCCCCCATCTCCAAGCAGTATCACCAGTAATGTAACAGTGTAAAGTATATAGTATATGCCCGTGATCACCTCCCGAAGTGATCACAGCCCAGTAGTATAGCATGGCAGACGGACAAGAGTGTAGGGCCACTGATGGAACACTAGCATCCTATACTAAGCATTTAGGATTGCAGGTAAGGTATCAACAAATGTAGCGACAATGTCAGGCTATGCATCAGAATAGGATTAACGAAAGCAGTAACATGCTACACTACTCTAATGCAAGCAGTATAGAGGAGAATAGGCGATATCTGGTGATCAAAGGGGGGGCTTGCCTGGTTGCTCTGGCAAGAGAGAGAGGGGTCGTCAACTCCGTAGTCGAACTGGGCAGCAGCAGCGTCGGTCTCGTAGTCTACCGGAGAGAAGAGGGGGAAGAAATAATGAATACAGAGCAAACAAAGCATCACAAAATATAACAAGGCAATACGCGGTGTTCGGTGTGCCCTAACGCGGTAATAGGTGATACCGGGGGAAGGGGGAAAACATCCGGGAAAGTATTCCCGGTGTTTCGTGTTTTCGGGCAGAGGAGCCGGAGGGGGAAAGTTGCGGGTTCGATAGGTTAGAGGGGTGTGGCGGACGAACGGACTGCGTATCCGGAGTCGTCTCGTCGTTCTGAGCAACTTTCATGTTGAAAATATTTTAATCCGAGTTACGGATTAAAAGATATGATTTTTAAAAGATTTTAACAATTTTGGAATTTAATTATTTATTTAATTAATTCGAAAAATGTATTTATGACGTCAGCATGAT
This sequence comes from Triticum aestivum, assembly GCF_018294505.1. Taxonomy (NCBI): domain Eukaryota; kingdom Viridiplantae; phylum Streptophyta; class Magnoliopsida; order Poales; family Poaceae; genus Triticum; species Triticum aestivum. The sequence goes on along the minus strand of NC_057800.1, from coordinate 592,257,546 downwards.
GTCATGCTGACGTCAGCAGTCAACAGGGGTTGACTGAGTCAACCCTGACATGTGGGTCCAGTGGGACCCACCTGTCATTCTCTATTTAAATTAATTAGGGTTTAAGTTAATCTAATTACAGTTTAGTTTAACTAATTAGTTAATTAGGTTAATCTAATTATGATTAATTAACTAGGATTAATTAACTTAATGAATTTAGTTAATTAATTAATTAATTAATTAAGTTTATTTTTTAGTTATTATTTATTTTCTATTATTCCTTTTTAAAACCCCTTTTTTTGGAAACGTTCTCTGGGCAGTGGCCCACTTGTCATAGGCCCAAGGCCTAAAGGGTTCGGGCGCGGGGCGCAGCCCGAGCGGGCGCACGGGCGTTATCGGGTGCGGGCGCCGCGCACCCGCACGGAGGCGACGGAGGGCGTCGGCGGGGTCGTGCCCACGACGCGTCCAGGGGAGGGCGTGTGGGTGTGCGGGGAGGTGGCCGAAAACAAGGCCGGTGACGAGGTTCGGCGGCGGTGGGCGTGCAGCAGCAAGGGCGGCGGGGACCGTCCATGGCCGGGCTCGGTCAGAGGGGGCGTGGGCGTGAGCGCGCGCGGTCGGCCACGGTCGGGCGCGGCCAAGCGCGGTCCAGGGCGTGCGGGAGCTCGACGGTGGTCCCGTGCGGAGGCAGGTGGCCGCGGGCGGCTCCGGGGCGGCGCGGGATGGAGCCGAGCGTGAGGGGGGGGGCGCGACCACGGCAGAGAGAGGAGGGAGGGGAGCTCACAGGGGAGCAGTAGGGCACGGGCAGTGGGGCTCGGGGAGGAAGACGTGGACAGCGCGCGATGGGGAGGCAGTCCGGCGAGGAGGCTCCGGCGTCGAGCAGCGGGGCGGCGTCGGGCATCGAGCAGCGGGATCGATCCGATCTAGCTCGGGTCGAGGTGGGGCGGGCGCCATGCGGGGGAAGATGGGGAGGCGGGCGCCGGCGAGGAGGGTGGCTGGAGGCACTGGGCAGCGGCGGCGGCGTCGAGCCCCCGATCTCGATCCAGATCGGGGGGGGGGGAGGAGCGGGCGATGCGGGAGGGGGGCGAGTGGGGGAATGGGGATCGGGTAGCTAGGGTTCGGTCGATGGGGGTATGTGTAGGCCGAGGTGGGCCGGCCTGGCTGGGAGATGGCCCAGTTGGGCCGGTGGCTTGCTGGGCCAGAGCCAAGTGGGAGGGGGGGTTCTCCTCTTTTTTTTGTTAGTTTGTTTTTCTATTTTATTTCTTTTCTTTTTTTTCTTTATTCTTTCCTATTTTACTTTAGTCACCTTTTATTTTAGTTTCTGTAAAATATATACATAGCATCTAATTTAGTATCTCAGTTTAGTCCACCGTCACAAAATGTCTAGTCCCCAATTAATTTAGTTTGATAATTTACTAATTAGTAAAGGCATTTAATTATTAGTTTTTATTACTGTTTTATTTATTTCAGTGCCATTAAATACTTTATAAAAATGTGGATTCTCCACCATAATTATTTATGCAATATTTGGCACATAGAGAACATTTTAGTTTTAATGTTTGAAAACTTTTATTATCTGCCTTGATTTTGAATTTATGAATTCAGACGGGATTGAATCATCGTGAGGTTTACAACAGTAAGAGTGGTGACGTGGCATCATTAGCAGAGTTTTACTGTAGCCTAATTATCCGGGCGTCACAATTCTCCTCCACTACAAGAAATCTCGTCCCGAGATTTAGGAGCGGTTATAAGGGGGGAAGGAATCTGGTTACGAAATTCTAACGATTCTTCTCGGTCATAGTTGCTCTTCTCGAAGTGGTTGATCCAATACATTGATGTCTTCATTTTTCTGCTTCAGGTCATTAAGATGAAGTCGGCATCCTTTCTTCGGAAACTCCATCGTACTTACGAATAGGTCGCGGGGTAGATCGGAAACGACAGAATGCTATAAGGGTAATAACCTAGGATTAACCCATGAATGAGCATATGAGTACCTCTCGAGTTGAATAAATAGAACACATCGAGAGTAAAGTTGGAAGGTCCAACAAGAAGTTTTTGGCAGCCAGGCGATCGTTCAATGCCTAGTCAGAAGGTGAAAGGGGTTTCAAGCAACAGAATAATTATTGTTTCCGATGCCAGAATTGATGATCTCATCGGAAGGTGGCTCATGAATTACATACGAGTCCACGCGGGAGGAATAACTTTGGGAACAGGGGGTGTACAGGAGAGTCAGGTTTCGATCCTGTGGTACTGTGGGTTATGGGTCCACCATGTGGTTGAAAGTAGGAAGGGGGCCGACATCTTGCACGGTCATGATAGTAAGGCGTGTCAGAGGGTAGCCTGTCAGTTATGTCGGCAACAACATCGATACCAAGGGCGAGGGACAAAGAGAACCATTTTCCTGCTCGTTGAACGAGGCGGGCCAATAGGCAAAGTTCCCGTCCATCGGTGGTTACCGGAATGTCATCAACAAAAGTAACAGGGTCTTACTGACAGAATTGTACAACAAGGTGTTTACATAAGCGGAAATTATTACTTCTCAAATCATATAGATCACAAGAAAGGTTAAACCAACAATGGAAGGAAAATATGATCATCAGATTAAACAGAACAATGGAAAGGAAAATGTGTTTAAACACATATTTCAGAGGTATATCCTTCCTAACAACAAGCAGAGCATGATATCCATGACAGGATATAAAGTAGAAAACCATTTAGGTAAGGGGGAAGGAATCTCCTGATATTACCCATACAACGGTCGGGGTGTCGGCAACCTTCAAGCGGAAGCCCAGCGAGGGTGTCGGCCACGACCTGACTAACCACACAAGTCTCCCATCCAGGTTTATCGCCTATTCGGATTCCATTCGCAAGGAGGTCCGGTCGGGGTGTCGCTCATGGCCCCAAACGATGTGAGCAGGGTTCCCAAGCCCACCATCCGGGTGCCACTTGGTACACTGTGCCACTGTGCCTAGTCTGTCCCAAGCCCACCTGGCCGGGTGCCACTTGGTAGACTACTAACACTACCTACAAACACTAGAAACTATTTGCAACTCCTGGACAGAGATCAAGTTGGCTAATAAGTCGAGAGAGCTTGGAGCGCCCGGAGCCCAATGTGTGGTAGTAACTAGTCATTGAATAACTTATATAGAACTTAGTTCTTAAGGACGGTCCCAATGAGACAACCCACCATGTACTCCTACATGTCCTCTCACCGCTACCTTTACCAAATCGTGTTCACGCGCTTAACTCTCAGCACCAGAACATATCATAACACTCTAATTCATTCCCGATGAATCAGACCTGACACAACTCTAAGCAATAGCAGGCATGGCCTGGTAGGAACACAACATGGCTCAATCAACTCCTACACATGCTAGTGGGTTTTAACTATTTACTGTGGCAATGACAGGTCATGTAGAGGAATGGGTTCAACTACCACAGCATAAAGTAGCAGTTGAATCATTGTTGTCCTAATGCAATAAAAGAGAGCAGGAGCGAGAGGTTAGGATTGTATCGCAATGAACAAGGGGGTTTGCTTGCCTGGTAGATCAACAGGGGGCACTGCTCCTCTGACAGGTACTCTGGATCGGTCTCTGGAGCAGGACCTATCGAGAAGGAACGGTGTCGGCAATCAATACACAAGCATATGCAACAATATGATGCATGAACATGGCATGAATATGTGATGTTGTTTGAGTTAATGCAACTAGCATTGATTTGGTTGAAGTCCATTTGAACCAAAGGTTCAAATGCATCTCCAAAATAAACTCTTATAAATGCCATTCATTTGTTTTCAACTATACAGCAAGTATAAGTTGGTTTATCATGCATGAAAATGGTACAGATGGATAGATTGCAATTTTCTGATAATTTTTCATATATAAATTATTTCAATCTGAGCTACGGTTGAATTTCTATGAATTTTAGAAGTTTAGCTAATTTTCTGGAATTTCCAAAATAGAAATAATCCAGAAAATCATTTATCGAGTCAGCACTACGTCATGCCTGCATCAGCAGGTCAACAACGCTGACCAGGTCAAACCTAACATGTGGGGTTCACACGTCAGTGTCACAGGTTAATAGGTGGTTATTTCTAATTTAACTAAAAGATTAGGGTGCCAGGGCCCACTTTTAGTGTCACTAATGGGGGGATTAGTCCTAAACTATTCTCCTACCAGTGGGGTCCAACTGTCAGGCCGGCGAGGTCATCACCGGCGACCTTTGGACGCGGCGATGTCCGCGATTCAGGCTACGGGGGTGGCGGCTAAGGGCACCGGGGCGTAGCCCGGGCTCTTACGCATCCAGGGGAGGCGACGGGAGGACGGGGGGTGGCCGGATCTCGCCGAAGCGAAGCTCGGGGTGGCGGCCGAAGAACGGGTACAAGCGGGATGTGGCTGCGGGGCACAACAGGGGCTGCGGAGCATGGTTTTGGTCTTCTGGGAGGCTCCTGAGCACGATGGCATGCGCGGCGCGAGCTGCGGTGGCTCTGGCCACGACTGTGAGGATCCACGGCGGCGCGACCGCTCGGGTTCGGTGGTTAGCATGGCTACGGCGCGCGAGTGACAAAATGGAGAGGGGGAGATGACGGCGGGGATCACAGCGGATCCTGCGGAGGTGTCAGCGAGCTCGGGGGAGGTCCAACGCAGGCGGAACGGCGACGGCGATCTCCGGCAGCCGGTGATGAATAAGACGGCGGTGACGGTGTTCCAGGGCCTCCCGCGGCACGTGGCTCGATGGAGACAAAGTAGGCATCGCGGTGGAGCTTGCAGACATGAAGAGAGGGCGAGGGGGAGGCGATAGCTACGAGGCGACGAGCTGCGGCGACAGAAGCGCTCGGTCACGGTGGGAGAGAGCGAGGGAGAGGAGGGGAAGAAGAACAAAGGAGGTGGGCGCAATCCAGACACAAGGGGGAGCTTATCCCCTCGTCCAGATGTCGGCAGAAGCAGGAGGTGGTGCAGCGCGTGCGTGCGCGCGACGACCACGCGCCCCTGACCTCCTAGCGAGAGGTAGGGGGTGACTGGCGCTGGCGAGTTGGCTGGGCCGGCACAGAGCCAGGCCAGCAAGTGGCCCATGTAAGGTTTTTCCTTTTTTTGTTTTATTTTCAAATTCTGTAATTTGTTTCCTGTTTTAGTAAAACACTAAATCAATTTATTTTTCTTCTAAAATTTAGTTTAGGAGCTAGTTGAAATATTCTAGAGCCCCTCACTTAAAAATCAGAATTATTGGACATATATAAATGAATATAACATATATATATCCAATGCAAATAATTATTGCATTAATTCCAAATGGCCAAAATAAATATTTATGAGCTCTTGAAAATATTGGTTTGAATTTTACCTCTGACCAATATTTTCAAAGAGAGACACGAACATTTTCTTGGACCTTTTGGAGCAATTTTTATCTGGGTTATTTCCAGAAATGATTTATGAGGGTTTCACAAATCCCCATTTCAAATTTAAATAAAATTTAAACATGATGCTCACAAGAAGGCTAGCGTAGGTCATACCAGAACTAGGGATGTGACACCAGCCAGGCGGTGATGATGAGGTAACTATTATTTCCTCCGACTTAGAGCCTTTGCCAAGACAGAAAATTCGACGAGTGACCCGGAAAGTAAGATTTTCTCACCCTTTAGCTCACTTGGATCCCAACGCTTGGTAATCCTACAGGCAGTTAGGCTCTGATACCAAAGCTGTCGGGACCAAGATTCTTAGTCACACCGATGTAGCATGTAACACGTCATATCACTTTGCGGCCTCATGCACGGTATTCCCACGGGTGTCGCCTTACCTAGCCCGGGACCGTTTGCGCCTTTTGGCTCACGTATATGATGGTGTCGCTAGCATCCATATGATCGAGAACCCGGGCCGACATGACTAGTCGTGAACCCAAAGTGGCACTAACTTACGGGAACAAGCATACATGAAACAACATCGAGCATGTCGGTCATCAGCCTGTGAATCCGGGCTGTAGCAACTGGGCTAACAGGACTCTAGGAATCCAGGCTGTAGCAGGCTAGCAGGACTCCAGAAGTCACTGTGTGACATTTCCCCGAAGGGACAGACACAAGAACGAAGTGAATCACATGCCGGCCAGTCTAAGTGTTCCGAAGCAGTAGTGCGTGCTGGGCTAGCAGGACTCCGGTAAACCGGGCTGTAGTGGACTACCATGGCTCGGTGGAAGCACTAGACTACATTTCCCCATAAGAGAGGCTCTACCAAAGATAGAGAACTAGGTTGTCGGATCCCACACATAGCAATACACGTTACACGTACGCATAACATGCAAGTATGTGCTATACAACATGGCATCACAACATAACGCAAGCTCATATAGATAAAGGCCCAGAAGAGCCATATAACATTAATACAAACAGAGGTCACATGACCCATCATTCAGAGCATACAAGCAATGGAAGCATTACATGTCTGAGTACAGATAACTACAAAAGAAAAAGGCTGAGAAGCCTGACTATCTACAAGTCCCTCCCAAGGGTACAAGATCGTAGCTGAGGTAACAAGCTACTCATCAAAGTCCAAGCGGAACTACTAGTGAGACAGATGTCTCACCTGCAAAGCATAAATAAAGCAAACGTGAGTACAAAGGTACTCAGCAAGAGTTACATCAGATCCTATCATACATGCATTTGTACCAAGAAGGTAATGTGGGGTTTAGTTGCAGCAAGCCAGCTTTGACTCAGTGGCTATCCTGTTCTATGACAACGAGAAACTTCTTTGAGGTGAGGTAGCGCACACAAGTCCACTAATCACCACGTCAATACACTACTATGGATTCATCCCCGTCTCTCTACGAGACGGCCATCCATAGCACTCACACTTGTCTTGAGCATTTTAGAGTATCCACTTCAAGTTGTTTATGTACCACGTAAGCATCCAAGAAGTCCATAACCGAGGACACGGCTATTCGAATAGATCATGAAAACCCTACAGGGGGTGTACTTCTTCACACACGCTCTCACCACTTATTGCTGTTTACACGACGTGTACTCGGCAACCTTCAAGCGAAAGCCCAGCGAGGGTGTCGGCCACGACCTGACTAACCACACAAGTCTCTTATCCAGGTTTATCTCCTATTCGGGTTCCATCCGCAAGGAGATCCAGCCGGGGTGTCGCTCACGGCCCCAAACGATGTGAGCAGGGTTCCCAAGCCCACCATCTGGGTGCCACTTGGTACACTGTGCCACTGTGCCTATTCTGTCCCAAGCCCACCTGGTCGGGTGCCACTTGGTAGACTACTAACACTACCTACAAACACTAGAAACTATTTGCAACTCCTGGACAGAGATCAAATTGGCTAAAAAGTCGAGAGAGCTTGGAGCGCCCGGAGCCCAATGTGTGGTAGTAACTAGTCATTGGACAACTTACACAGAACTCAGTTCTTAAGGACGGTCCCAATGAGACAACCCACCATGTACTCCTACATGGCCTCTCACCATTACCTTTACCAAATCGTGATCACACGCTTAACTCTCAGCACCAGAACATATCGTAACACTCCAATTCATTCCCGATGAATCAGACATGACACAACTCTAAGCAATAGCAGGCATGGCATGGTAGGAACACAACATGGCTCAATCAACTCCTACACATGCTAGTGGGTTTTAACTATTTACTTTGGCAATGACAGCTCATGCAGAGGAATGGGTTCAACTACCGTAGCATAAAGTAGCAGTTGAATCGCCGTTGTCCTAATGCAATAAAAGAGAGCAGGAGCGAGAGGGTAGGATTGTATCGGAATGAACAAGGGGGTTTGCTTGCCTGGTAGATCAACAAGGGGCACTGCTCCTCTGACAGGTACTCTGGATCTGTCTCCGGAGCAGGACCTATCGAGAAGGAACGGTGTCGGCAATCAATACACAAGCATATGCAACAATATGATGCGTGAACATGGCATGAATATGTGATGTTGTTTGAGTTAATGCAACTAGCATTCATTTGGTTGAAGTCCATTTGACCAAAGGTTCAAATGCATCTCCAAAATAAACTCTTATAAATGCCATTCTAGTGTTTTAAACTATAAAGCAAGTATAATTTGGTTTATCATACATGAAAATGGTACAGTTGGATAGATTGCATTTTTCTGATAATTTTTCATATATAAATTATTTCAATCTGAGCTACAGTTGAATTTCTATGAATTTTAGAAGTTTAGCTAATTTTCTGGAATTTCCAAAATAGAAATAATCCAGAAAATCATTTATTGCGTCAACACTGCGTCATGCCTGCATCAGCAGGTCAACAGCGCTGACCAGGTCAAACCTGACGTGTGGGGTCCACACGTCAGTGTCACAGGTTAACATGGGGTTATTTCTAATTTAACTAAAAGATTAGGGCGCCAGGGCCCACTGTTAGTGTCACTAATGGGGGGATTAGTCCTAAACTAATCTCCTACCGGTGGGGTCCAACTGTCAGGCCGGCGAGGTCGTCGCCGGCGACCTCTGGACGCGGCGGTGTCCGCGATTCAGGCTACGGGGGCGGCGGCTAAGGGCACCGGGGCGTAGCCTGGGCTGTTGCGCATCCAGGGGAGGCGACGGGAGGACGCGGGGTGGCCGGTGCTCGCCGGAGCAGAGGTCGGGGCGGCGGCCAAAGCACGGCTCCAGGCGGGATGTGGCTGCGGGGCACGGCAGGGGCTGCGGAGGGCGGTTTTGGTCTTCTGGGAGGCTCCTGAGCGCGATGGCATGCGCGGCGCGAGTTGCGGTGGCTCTGGCCACGACGGTGAGGATCCACGGCGGCGCGACCGCTCGGGTCCAGTGGTTAGCACGGCTACGGCGCGCGAGTGACAAAATGGAGAGGGGGAAACGACGAGGGGGCTCACAGGGGATCCTGCGGAGGCGTCAGCGAGCTCGGGGGAGGTCCAACGCGGGCGGAATGGCGACGGCGATCTCCGGCGGCCGGCGATGAAGAAGATGGCGGTCACGGTGTTCCAGGGCCTCCCGCGGCGCGTGGCTCGATGGAGACGAAGTAGGTGTCACGGCGGAGCATGCAGACATGAGGAGAGGGCGAGGGGGAGGTGATAGCTACGATGGCGGCGAGCTACGGCGACGGAAGCGCTCGGTCGCGGTGGGAGAGAGCAAGGGAGAGGAGGGGAAGAAGAACAGAGGAGGTGGGCACAATCCAGACACAAGGGGGGCTTATCCCCTCGTCTAGATGTCGGCGGAAGCAGGGGGTGGCGCAGCGAGTGCGTGTGCACGGCGACCACGGGCCCCTGTCCTCCTGGCGAGAGGTAGGGGGTGACTGGCGCTGGCCAGTCGGCTGGGCCGGCACAGAGCCAGGCCAGCAAGTGGCCCAGGTAAGGTTTTTTACTTTTTTTTGTTTTCTTTTCTAATTCTGTAATTTGTTTCCTGTTTTAGTAAAACACTAAATCAATTTATTTTTCTTCTGAAATTTAGTGTAGGAGCTAGTTGAAATATTCCAGAGCCCCTCACTTAAAAATCAGAATTATTGGACATATATAAATAAAGATAACATATATATCTCCAATGCAAATAATTATTGCATTAATTCCAACTGGCCAAAATAAATATTTATGAGCTCCTGAAAATATTGGTTTGAATTTTACCTCTGACCAATATTTTCAAAGAGAGACATGAACATTTTCTTGGCCCTTTTGGAGCAATTTGTATCTGGGTTATTTCCAGAAATGATTTCTGAGGTTTAACAAATCCCCATTTCAAATTTAAATGAAATTTAAACATGATGCTCACAAGAAGGCTAGCCTAGGTCATACCAGAACTAGGGATGTGACATCTCGCCCCCACTCGGAAGAATCTCGTCCCGAGATTCAGGAGTCGGCAGAAAGAAAGCGGGGTACTCAAGTCGAAGACGATCTTCACACTCCCAAGTAGATTCTCTCTCAGAATGATGAGACCACTGGACCTTGAGAAACATGATGTTATGACGTCGAGTGACACGCTTTGCTTGATCCAGAATGCGGACGGGGTACTCTCGATAAGTGAGGTTATCTTGGAGACCAAGCGTTTCATGGTCCACTCCGCGGATGGGATCCGAGAAGCAACGCCTGAGTTGAGAGATGTGGAAGACATCATGAACTCGAGAAAGATGTGGGGGTAGTTCCAACTGGTAGGCAACCTCTCCTCGTTTAGCGAGAATGAGAAAGGGACCAATATAATGAGGAGCCAACTTGCCCTTGATACCGAATCGATGGGTACCCTTTAAAGGGGTAACCCGAAGGTAAGCCTTGTCGCCAACTTCATAAGCCACTTCCTTATGACGACGGTCATATTGGCTCTTTTGATGAGATTGGGCTGTTTTCAAATTCTCACGAATAACGCGAACTTGCTCTTCTGCTTCCTTAATCATATCCAGTCCAAAGAATTGTCTTTCACCGGTTTCTGACCAGTTCAAAGGTGTTCGACATCTTCGTCCATAGAGAATCTCAAAAGGAGCTTTCTTGAGACTGGATTGGTAGCTATTGTTATAAGCAAACTCAGCAAAGGGAAGACACTTCTCCCAATCCATACCGAATGAGATAACGCAAGCCCTAAGCATGTCTTCGAGAATTTGGTTGACCCGTTCAACCTGACCACTTGACTGAGGGTGGAAAGCGGTACTGAAGGAAAGATGGGTGCCCATGGTAGTCTGGAAACTCTCCCAGAAATGAGAAGCGAAAAGACTACCACGGTCTGAATTGATCTCTAGTGGAACACCATGAAGTGAAACTATTCGAGAAATATATAAGTCAGCGAGCTGACTAGCGGTGATACTCTCTCGAACAGGTAGGAAAGTGTGCCACTTTGGAAAGACGATCAATACTACAAAGATAGCATTATTCCCTCTCTTGGTCCTGGGAAAGCCAATGATGAAGTCCATACCAACTTTATCCCATTTCCACTCAGGAATAGCTAAAGGCTGAAGGGTGCCAGCAGGCCTCTGATGTTCTGCCTTAACGCGACGACAAACATCACATTTAGCAATGAACTCAGCGATTTCTCTCTTCATCCTAGTCCACCAGAACCTCTGGCGTAGCTCCTGATACATCTTAGTACTACCGAGATGAATTGTGAGAGGAGATTCATGAGCCTCCTTAAGAATCAGTTGTCGTAGATGTTGGTTCTTGGGAACCACCAAGCGGTTCTCAAAGAAAACAACACCTCGATCATCCATAGAGAAACATCCAGCAACTCCCTTCTTAATGTTTCTCTTGATGCGGGAAATTCCTGTATCCTGCTTCTGGGCAGAGATGATCTAATCCACAAGAGTAGGTTTCACCACCAAGGTAGAAAGGAATCCGTGAGGAGCAATGTGAAGGTTGAGCTTACATAATTCCTCATGGAGAAGTGGTTGGCCCTGCTGCAACATAAGATTGTGGCAATAGGACTTACGACTTAGCGCATCAGCCATGACATTGCCCTTTCAAGCGGTGTAGGTAATCCCTAAGTCGTAATCTGAGATCAACTCCAACCAACGTCTTTCCCTAAGGTTCAAATCTGGTTGGGTGAAAATATACTTGAGACTCTGGTGATTGGTGTAAATCTCACAACGTTTACCGAGAAGGTAATGTCGCCATGTCTTAAGTGCATAGACTACAGCTGCAAGCTCTAGATCATGTGTAGGATAATTATCCTCATGTGGATGCAACTGTCGAGATGCATAGGAAATCACATGACGATCCTCCATAAGGATGCAACCTAGTCCCTGTCATGAGGCATCACAATAGATAATAAAGTCCTTAGTGAAATCCAGTTGCACAAGTATGGGAGCAGAAGTCAGGCGTCTTTTCAGTTCTTGAAAACTGTGCTCACACTGTGGGGACCACTCAAACTTTTTATCTTTCTTGAGAAGTTCCGTGTGAGGTTTGGCCACTTTGGAGAAGTGCTCAATGAAGCGGTGACAATAACTGGCTAGGCCAAGGAAACTCCTAACTTGCTTAACCGTTTCAGGCGGAGTCCAATCAAGAACGGCCCGAACTCTCTCGGGATTGACAGCAATGCCCTTACCAGATATCACGTGACCTCGGTAGGTCACTTCTGGCAACCAAAATTCGCACTTGAGAACTTGGCATAAAGGCAGCGCTCTCTGAGTTTTTCTAACACAAGTCTAAGATGTTCGGCATGCTCTTCCTCGTTCTTCGAGTAAATAAGGATATCATCGAGGTAAACCACAACGAACTTATCTAAGTACTCCATGAAGATCGAGTTCATCAAGCGGGGGAAAGTAGCTAGAGCATTGGTTGGACCAAAGGACATGACGGTGTACTCGTACTGGCCATAACGAGTGACAAAAGCCGTCTTAGGAATGTCCCCATTTCTGATCTTGATTTGGTGGTAGCCTAACCTCAAATCCATCTTTGAAAAGACCGAGGATCCATCGAGCTGATCATACAGGTCGTTGATCCTGGGGAGCGGATACTTGTTCTTTATCGTGACCAAATTAACGGGACGATAATCTACAACCACTCGGTCCGTACACTACTAGGAAAAGGCCTACTAATGGCGCACCAGTTTTGCCTACTAATGGCGCATCACTGGTGCGCCATTACTAGCACGCCACTAGTAATTTTTACTAATGGCGCACCACCAAGTGCTCCATTAGTATATAACACCATGCGCCATTAGTGTGCCTCCCAGGAGCCATATTTAACCATGTGCTTTGGCACACTAATGGCGCACTGCGGATCGATGCGCCATTAGTATACTTGGCATACTAATGGCGCACTCTGTCTTGATGCGCCATTAGTATCCTTTGGCATACTAATGGCGCACCTTGTGGTGATGCGCCATTAGTATGAATATTTGGTTTTTTTTTACTTTTCTGATTTTTGCACAGGTTACAAAATATAGTATTTGACAGAATATAGACAGTAGCACACAGCAATAGCAGATTCATTGAATACAATAGAAGATTAGTCTCCGAATACAATTCATCATATTAGTCTCCGAATTCAAAAGACCGAACGAAGATAAAACATTACAAGTCTCGAGACCGCGAGTATCGAGTTTGTCTTCACATTACAAGTCGATATCAATCATCTAAACTACCATCACATAGAAGAGAGCTGCGGTCATCACGATGAGCATCATCGCGATCAAACTGGTCTTCATCCGGTTCCTCCAACGCTCCCTCCTCTCTCCCGCTAGATAGCGGGCGTATCTAGATTCGGCCTCCGCCCTAGTGGTGTACCCTTTGTAACTGTTACCGCTGAAACGGTGAACCTGTCTCCGACACTCCTCCTAGTCGTCGTAGACTCCGGGAACCTTACCCTTGTACACGACATACGACGGCATCTCTATGCACAAGCCAAACAACAGACAATACATACATAAGCAATATATAAGTATGCAACAAAAGGATCGGAAGAGAAAAGCAAGACATTAATAGCACGATTCATGGTCCTACTAATAAATAGCATCGATTACATCTAAGTTGAACGACTGTCCAAACCAAAGAGACATACAATTCATTAAAGTTTAATTACAACATGAGCCAATCAATGTTTCAGAACTACACATCACTACTTTCGACTCGACTCATGGACAGGAGCGTGGATGAAGCCGCCGTCTGTCGTGATGGTCATGAAATCACGGGCGTTGTCAGCCTGCATTTGTAGCATTCCGTCTATATCAATGTTGGACGGTTGATATCTGAGGAAGAATTGCCTCGAGGTATGAAGGACATCTTGATGGATGATGTCCGCAAACTCCGACTGGATGCGAAAGAATTCTTGTCTGATGTCCGCGTCCTGGATTGCCCAATCTTTGAGATTATTTGGTAGCAGAAGGTGATGATGGTCCCTTACGATCGCCCGCATGTGATGGAGGGTGTAGTAGGCATCCTTCTGACCGCCAGGAAGCTGCTTGACGCAGCACAACGTCGCATTGTGGGCGAACACATGCTTGCCGTACTTATGAACTGCCCTGATGAAGGTGCCTCCAGATTTGGCGTAGCCAGGGAGAACATCATCAAGAACTTTCTTGATATTTGTGTAGTCTATCTTGGAGTTACGGTTCGGGTCGAAATACGTGGCCATGGAATATTTCGGGCTTAAGAGGATGAGTGTGCAATGTGTGTCACTGCACAGAACACGGAATGTTAGAAAAAAAAGAACGATCGAAATCTAAGAAATCATATGTTACGGGGCGGTTAAGGGATGACTTACTCGGGAAAGTAAGCCACAAGGAAGTTATCCTTATCTGGGTTTGCCAGAATGACGTCTTCGAGGTGTGAACTCGCGACTTGGCGGTCCCCAGCGCTGCTCAAGAGCTTGGCACGCATGTAGAAGGGGTCGACGATCACGATGTCCGGGGTCTTGTCTCTAATGATCCGCATCTCCATACTCAGCGAAAACAGCCGAACGAAGGTGTAGTGCAGCGGATGAAGGTTGAACATAGCAAAGATGTCATCAAACCGCAGGACGATCGTACCCCCGATGGCGCCATCCACAAAGCCCTTGCCCTCTGGCACCTTGGCCACGAAAACCGGGTATGCCACATCATTCTCTCTGAGACGCCGCTTCTCCAAAGAAAGAACACTGTCGTGCAGACTCCGCATAGCACCGGTTGCAGCATTGAGCATATTTGTCGGTAGCATCGCCCTACCCGCCACATGCACCCTCCTCGAGATATCCTTAGGTGAAGGTGGCCCGTCCTGAGCACGGATCGTACTCGGTGCCGGCTGGCTCGCACCGGCGCCCTTTTTAGTCGGCCGTTTCCGGCCCTTCTTCTTGATCTGCTGTAATGGGACCGAGTTCTGCTCACAGACCGCCTTCTTGAGCGTGTTGGGGCTGATAATATTTGGCACCTCCGCTATCTGAGGCTCGGTGAAGGCGGCAGCTGGAGGCGTCTCCTGAGAACTGAACGCCAGACGACGCCTGTTGCAATTGGGTTTCTCCGCCGTACCAGCTAGATCGCGGTCGTCTTGTTTGGGTTCTTGAGAAGGAGGCCCGCAGAACTCGTCACCGTACCCATGTTCGGCAAAGTACTTATCGACGTTGGTAAATGTACCATCGTCGTTGTCGTCGTCGTCCGGATCCTGTGCCATATGCATGTCCGGATCCTGTGCCATAGGGATGTCCGGCATGTCCGGTAGCGTTGCGGCATTCTTGCCATGGCTTGGCGCCGGCATGACTGGCGGTCTTGTCTGTGGGGTGGTGTCCCCCGCCCCCAAACGAATCTGGCTCTTCGGCCAAAGCAGGGGCCAGCTTACGCAGGCGCTGAGGGTCATCTCATCTTCTTCGTCGGCCCCAGCGGGTCGAATCGGAGGTAACAGCTCGTCGCAGCCTGGCAGCACCCGAACCACTTCAACCCTATACATTGTGGGTGGCATCGGATTACCGTGGAACACGGGGTTGCCCGGTTGAACGATTCTGCCCTTGGCGACATCGACCAACTCGCCGCCCACGAAGTGCAGGAGAGTGCAAGGAACGTCGGCGGCGCCCTGCGAAAACATGTAGGGCGTCAGGGATGCCCAGTCAAAGGCAAGGAGATGAAGTCCTCGGCCGAGAGGCTTAGTTACCGTGATGCCGTCGAGCTCGGCTAATGTCGAGGCACCGCCAACGGCGGGCGTGCAACTGACGGAGGGGCCGCTTGCTGGCGAGGTGCCGGCCGGCGTACACCCGGGTGCATTAAGCTCCAATGCCGGCGTCGGAGACACCAATACCGCCGCCG
Source organism: Triticum aestivum (assembly GCF_018294505.1). Taxonomy (NCBI): domain Eukaryota; kingdom Viridiplantae; phylum Streptophyta; class Magnoliopsida; order Poales; family Poaceae; genus Triticum; species Triticum aestivum. The sequence goes on along the minus strand of NC_057800.1, from coordinate 592,241,921 downwards.
CCGGAGACACCAATGGCACCGCCGCCGTAGACACCAATACCGCCGCCGCCGGAGACACCAATGGCGCCGCCTGCGCGTTGTGCGAGTTGCTGGCCGTGAAGCTGGGAATCGGGGGCGGCCCCTGTTGGCCACCCGCAATCCACGTCGTTATCCCATGAATCAAGGTAGGCATAATGCCGGTGAGCGTCGATCCCAGTTGTTGTTGCACTTGCTCTTGGACCATCTCCGGAATCCGCGCCACTTGCGCCTTGAGTGCTTCAACCTCGCGCGACTGGCTTTCCGAGCTGGTCTTTTTCTCCTTTCGCCCACCAGCGGTATAGTATGACGACCATTTTGTGGACAAGCCTTTGCCGGCCACACGACCAGCTGACGTTGGCTTACTGAGCTTATCCTTGTTTTTCATTACGTTCAACGCCCTATTCAAAGGGGTGTCGAAAGGGGAGCTCTGAGACGACCCCGCGCTACTGCTTTCTTTGTCCTGCGGAAGGAACGTGAACCATTTAGAAATATTGGGGATTAATTAGAATGCAACCATATGGAGCTAATTACGCGGGGGTGTATTCCTTACCAGAACAAGCTCAAGCTCCTTGGTCTTCGGATCCGTGGTAAGCTCCTTTGTTACCGGGTCCTCCTTGTACCGGGCCCTGAGAAAGTTCCTGGTCTGCTTGTCACTGTATTTCTCGAAGCGGGGCGGTAGGCCTTGCTCGGCACGCTCCGCGTCCTCCTTGTCCCATACAGGCTCCGCCACTCTGTAACCGCCGGGACCGAGTTGGTGGACCCCTATGTTCAACTGCCGCATTTCTTTCCCCCACTTACTTGATTCGGAGGTTGCGGGGCTCTCGCACTTGATCTTGAACTCCTTGTAGTCATCTTCGCTCATCAAAGGATATTTCGCCTTGATCTTCTCATAACTATCACCTTTGTCAATCATTGCCTTCACCGTGCTTTTCCAAGTAGACAGGGCCGTGCTCATCGTCGTGAGGGCGGCACCGTTCACTTTATTACCCGAGAGGCGTGTGTTTGCGAACTCAGCGGGGAACTTGTATCGTTCGTGCAGCTTCGTGAAGAGGAGGCTGCGCAAATTCCCTCGGTCCTTATGCCTTAGGTTCTCGGTGTTGATCGAGGCGGTGCTCCGGAGAATGCACCCGAGCTGAATCGAGTACCCCTTGACTACGTGTTTGGGCGCCGTCGGATGCCCGTCGGAGTTCACTTCAGTAAATTCCTCCCTGACGGTGCCGAGCACGTTCGGGCGCCGGTCCTTCCGTTGCCTCTTCGGTTGGCTGCCATCTGTGCGTGCGCCGCCATCATCAGTGGTGGCATCCGCGGCGCCATCATCAGTGGTGTCATCCCCGACGCCACTAGGGGTTGTGTAGTCAGGATCGGTGTCTTCCGCGGCGTCCTCATAGCGGTGAGGTTCTTCCTCCAACTCCTGGGACAGCTCCCAGAATTGCTTGCCGCCCGAACCGCCGGCCTCATCGTTGTGGGCCATGTTTCGCTCTAAATAGGAAAAAAGTTTGGTCAAAAAGTTGGTTATTGTCAAGGAACAAGATCATGGTCTCATCATTTAGGGTTTGTCGACACCGAGGCATCCTAAAAGCTAAGCTTTTATCATTTAGGGTTTGTCGACGCCGAGGCACCCTAAAAGCCTAAGCGTACATCATTTAGGTTCTCATCGACACCGAGGCACCCTAAAAGCCAAGGTTTCATCATTTAGGGTTTGTCGACGCCGAGGCACCCTAAATGCTAAGTTTTCATCATTTAGGGTTTATCGATGCCGAGGCACCCTAGGTTGGGCCTAATCACTTGGCACTAATCAGTTGGCTCTATTGCCACCTATGTTGGGTTTATCATCTAGGGTTTATCGATGCTGAGGAGAATTTCTAAGTTGGGCCTAATCACTTGGCTCTATTGCCACCTATGGTTTAATGCAGCAAGAATAAAGGGGCAGTTGATCCTACTTAATTAAGTACTAAGATACCCCGGCCCATGCATTAGTAGCAAGTACCTCATATGTCCGATTTTTAGCAAAGTCATGCTAAAATTCACGGAAAATTTCAGCATGACCTTTGCTGAAAATAGGACATATGGAGTACCCGAATTTGCCGGAACGGAAGTTAATCGACATTCCGGCAAACTCAAGGGCCTCTCGGGGTACCTGCAAAATCATCACGACACGAAGGGCCTCTCAAGGGCCTCAAGCAGCAGCGGCGTCTCCCAGGACCCCATTTTTTTGCTAAATTTCTTTGAGCAACAATCAGAGCAGAAAATTCAGCATATTTCTATACAACAGCACTGTAAAGATGAAGAACAGTTCTACAGCAGCCCATTTATATACAATAGCATCTTTGGTCATACCAATTTCTGAAACAATTCAAATCTGAACTGTATCTTTGGTCATACAAATCTCTGAAACTATACAAATCTGAAATATATATCTTTGATCATCATCTTTGCATGTCTTTCTCAATGTGATCACAAGTAATTCAGAGGCATCACAAGTAATTCAGAGCATCACAAGGCATTAGTAGTTCAGTACATGAACAAGTTTTACAAAGCACATCAATATGTTACAGCAAACAAAAGTTCTGAAATTTGTTTCCCTAACTGAATTAACTGAATTTTTAGTAACCGAATAAACTGAATTTTCAAAACTGCAAGAAGCCATTTAAAAAAATCCTCTCATCTCATATGAGGAGTGTTAATCCTAAGACTAATAGTTTGTTGTGCAGTACAGCTACAGTGATGCCCTGTCCATTTGTCCCTCCCCAACTAGATACTAGAGTAGCACTGTTGATGCCCTGTTCTTGCTGAACTTTATGACAGTATATACAACAACTTATCCTAAATGTGGCTAGAACTGCAGATTTACAAATTAAAGGACACAAACTCAAGCAAGCTTCCTGAACAATACCCTGACAGAAAACATAGGACAAGCAATGAATTTCTATAACCAGTAAGAACAAGGGGATGATTTTAGCAAGTTAAGTGCAGCTCTAGCACCCTGTGCATGAAATGTATCATGTATCAAACCATCAATTAGCTGCTGAAAAACATAAATGTACCATGTGAACATATAATACCTTCACGAGCGAACTCAATGAGTGTGAACCAACAGAGTGTGGGTCACCACAGATTGTGTAGTCAAAAACCTTCAGGACAGAGTGAAAATAGTTACAATATGCTTGCAAGTAATTTGAGGAGGGAACTACACTACACTACATACCCCAATTTGAGAAGAGCGGGAACTACAGTACACAACACTACACTACATGGTCACTACTACTCCAATTTGGAAATAATACTCCAGGCTGCCAAAGTATAGCACAGGAGCAACGATATTAAACCTAGTAGCACTACTGAACCTAATTGAACCTAGGAAATACTCCAACTGAATGCTGGACCATGCATGTTCTCACTACTAAACCCCAAGAGAAAAACTCAGTAACAAATGGAGTAACAGATTAACAAATAACAGTACACAAGAACTAAACTTTGGTTAACTGAATGCATTAGCTACTAAGTTGTCCATATTAACAAACTACAGTGCACAAATCTCCTGTCATCATCAGTAACAAAATTCAGATTAACAGATTACTTCCATATGTCAATTTACAGTGCACAAACTTTACTATTATCATCATCAGTAACAAAATTCAGACATTACAGGTGGAGTTGGGGGTGAAGTAGTCACAGTAGAAGGCGTTGCAGGTGTTTATCTACGGCCATCACGAATCCATTCATCATTACCCAGGGAACAAAGACTGATAAATTTGTCAATTTTAGAAGAAAAGGAACGAATTACTAGCATGGCATCTCCATTCTCCATTGTCTTTCTGTCTAAACCTAGGAACATAGTCATTACTGTCTGTCTGAACCTAGGAACCTAGGAACCTAGGAACACAGGAGAGGGAGGAAGGAGGAAGGAGGAGAGGTACCTGGGCAGGAGGACGGCGGCTGCAGCGCCAGCGGCTGGAGGACGGCATCATCGACGAACTCGAGGGCGGGGGCACCAGATGCTCCACTCATTGATGAGGGTTGGTGAGTAGCAGGTGGCCGGCGTCGTGGTTGGCAAGGCGGCGCTGCCTCCGAGGCTCTGCCTCCGAGGAGGTGGTTCGTGCCTTGGCGGCCGGTGGTGTAGGAGGCCTGGAGGATGGAGGGACCGAGAGAGAGAGAGATGGAATCAGGGGCACGGGGGCACGGGGGCGGCGGGGGTGGAGTCCGGCGGGGGTGGGGGCGCGGGGCGGCGGGGTGGGGCGCGGGGGCGGCGGGGGTGGAGTCCGGTGAGGGTCGAGGCGGCGGCGTCGTGGGTCGAGGCAGCGCGCGGGTGGATCTGGTGGCGAGGGAGAGAGGGTCGAAGGGGATCTGGCGAGGGAGAGGGAGATAGCTAGGGGGAAGCTTACTAATGGCGCACCACACCTTGGTGCGCCATTAGAAATCTTTTTTTAGATAGCAATGGCGCACCCCACAGCGGTGCGCCATTAGAAATCTTTTTTTAGATAGCAATGGCGCACCCCGCAGCGGTGCGCCATTAGAAATCTTTTTTTAGATAGCAATGGCGCACCGCTGCACTGGTTATATTGCACCTAACCCAATCCACATCAGAACCCGCCCACTAGCCCGACTGGTCAGCACGCAGCACACACACCAGGAGCTCCTGGGTTCGATTCCCAGGCTCCGCAATATTTTTTTTGCATTTTAAATGTTGTTTGATATTTATTTGTGTTTAAATATGTTCAAACTTGTTTAAATCATAACAGTAATATATTTTATAAAAACAATAATAATTTTTTAAAAAATATATTCAAATTTGTTACTTGAAAATATCATCGGCGGCGGCGGTGGAGCGGGGGAGGGTGCGGGGGGTGCCCGTTGGCGGCGGCGGAGCGGGGGAGGGTGCGGGGGGCCGGGTGCTCGTCCGCGGCGGTGGAGGGGGATCGAGATCGAGTGTCCTCATGATTTCAAAAAGTGCCCGTGAAATTTAAAAATATTCATGATTTCAAAAAGTGCCCATGAAATACAATCGAGAAATGAAGACTACAATTTAAATACAATCGATCTTAGCTAGCTATCTATTCATAATCTTCTTACCCTTCTTTTTCGCAAATGGAGTTCTTCTGTGGAACGGACGTCCTTTAGGTAGGGTGGTCCTGCTTCTTCTTGTGGTGTGTGCTGCTACTTCATCATCGTCGTCATGTTCGATCTTCGGGTCGCCGTACTTGTCGAAGTCTTGCTTATTGGCTAATCCATCCATTCCGATGATCTTCCTTTTGCCTCTCCTCACGACAACACGACTGGGCTTTGACGGGTCGGTAATGAAGAAGCATTGGTCCACTTGGGAAGCCAGTACCCATGGCTCATTTTTCGCGGTGACGTTTGCGCCCGCGGTCTTGGATTTGGCTTCGGGTATAACCATGGTGGTGAAATACCTGTCTTCTTTTAGGACGCTCTTGGCCCATCTGACACGGAACATCGGGACCTTCTCTCCAGCGTAGCTCAGCTCCCAGATCTCCTCGATCCTTCCGTAGTATCTGTCCTTGTCGTTACCGGTGTAGGATTCCATCGTTACCCCGGAGTTCTGATAACCATCGCTCTTCATGTCCTTGTTCTCGGTGTAGAATGTGTAGCCGTTGATATCGTACGCCTCATAGGTCATCAGGTTGTGCTCGGCGCCCTGTGACAAGGCGAATATGAGTTGTTCTTCCGCGGAAGAATCCTCATGTAAAGGGTACGACAGAAGCTTCTGCTTGAACCAACGCGTGAAACATGAGTTGTGCTCTTTGATTATATCTCCGTCCGTCCTCTGTTGGCCTCGGTCATTGTACGTCTTCTCAATAAAGGTTTTGTGCTCTACCACCCAAGGATCGACCACGTCTATGTGTTGTAGTGCGACTAGGTTTGCTCTTTCAAAGTCGGCGAGTCGACCCTCGAAGTCGACATGCATTTCGCGGCGACCCTCACGGTGACCCCATCCAGCGAGCCTGCCAAGGTGCCTGTTGACGGGCAGACCAACGGGGTTCTCAATGCCTAGATAATTCGTGCAGTAGGAGATGCACTCTTCGGTCAGAAAGCCCCTGGCTATACTTCCCTCTGGACGTGACATGTTGCGAACGTATCCTTTGATGACACCATTCATCCTTTCGAACGGCATCATGCTGTGCAGGAGCGTCGGCCCGAGTTGGATGATATCCTCCACGATATGGACCAGCAGATGCACCATAACTTCGAAGAATGCGGGCGGGAAGTACATCTCAAGCTCGCATAGTATCACCACGATCTCTTCCTGTAGCCTTCTGAGTTGCCTCACGCCAATCGACTTCCGAGAGATGACGTCGAAAAAGTTGCATAGGCAAAATAGCGTTTCACGGGCGTGCGCGTCCATGATCCCACGGATTGCAACTGGAAGTATCTGCGTCATCAGCACGTGACAGTCGTGAGACTTCATCCCGTTGAACTTCTGCTTCGCTGGGTCTAGGTATCTGCTTATCTTCCCCGCGTAACCGTAAGGAAGTTTTACTCCTACGAGGTAGGTGAAAAACTGCTCGATCTCCTCCTGACTTAGAGTGAAGCACGCGGGAGGGTAGTCACTTCCGGTCTTCTTGGCCTTTTTGCCTTTGCGACGAGTTTCTGTGTCCTGCTTCCTGCCTGATGCCCATTGATTTCAAGTCTGCACTTGCTTTCGGCCCATCTTTGGTCCTCTCTGGCATGTTGAGTAGGGTACCAAGTAGACTCTCGCACACGTTCTTCGTGATATGCATGGCATCAAGGCTGTGAGGCACACGGTGGATCTTCCAGTATGGTAAGTCCCAGAAAACAGACCTCGTTTTCCATACCTTTAGCAGCGTCTCTGGCGCCTTTCGCTTCTTTCCCGGCTCTGGCGCCTTTTGCTTCTTTCCCGGCAGTGGGCAATCTTTCCAATTTTTCAACAGCTCGTCTATTTCCTCGCCGCTCCTCGTACGCGGGTGTTTTCGGGGTTCGGTTTCACCATCGAACAGATCCTTGCGTTTCCTCCACGGGTCATCTTCGCGAAGCCACCTTCGATGTCCCATGAACACGGTTTTCAAAGACCTGGGATCTCTATCTAGCCGGCGATACGTTGTGTCATCCATGCACCTTACGCATCCAGAAAATCCGTGGACTACCTGCCCCGCGAGATATCCGTAACCGAGATAGTCGTGCACCGTCGTGAGCAGTGCGGCTCTCATAGGGAAATATTCTTTCTCTGCGGCATCCCACGTATTGGCTGGCGTTTTCCACAGCGTGTCTAGCTCCTCTTTCAGCAGCCCCAGATACAGATTGATGTCGTTCCCTGGTTGTTTCGGCCCTTCAATTAGCATACTCATGTGAATGTACTTCCTCTTCATGCACAACCAGGGGGGAAGGTTGTACATCCACACAAACACAGGCCACGTGCTATGTGTGCTTCTCTGGCTGCCAAACGGATTGACTCCATCGGTGCTCGCGCCCAGCACGATGTTCCTTGGATCCTTCCCAAATTCTGGGTATTCGAAGTTCAACGCTTGCCACTGGCTCGCATCCTTAGGGTGACTCAGCATCTTGTCTTTTTTATTTATCTCCGGATCATTTCCGTCATCTTCCCGCTTCTTCTCCTCCCTATCCGCGTGCCAACGCAGGAGCTTTGCTACCTTAGGGTCCGCGAAATACCGCTGCAGACGAGGAGTGATCGGAAAGTACCACACCGATTTTCGAGGAGCTTTCTTCCTCTTCTTGTATCGAGTGACGCCGCACACCGGACATATGGTAGACTCCGCGTGCTCGTCCCGATAAATGATGCAATTGTTCATGCACACATGGTATTTCACGTGCGGTAAATCCAGAGGACACACGATTTTCTTCGCCTCCTCGAAACTGGTCGGGCACTTGTTCCCCTTGGGAAGACGTTCGTGCCAGAATGACATGTTCTCGTCGAAGCATGCGTCGGTCATTTTGTGTTTTACCTTCATCTCCAGAGCCATGAGCGTTACTTTCAGGCGGGTATCCTCGGGCCTGCATCCTTCATACAATGGAGTAACCGCGTCTATCTCCAGTTGATCCAGCTTGGCTTTCTCTCGGGCGGCAGCTCTTGCGTTATCCGTCTGCTTGAGAAGCAGCTCTTGAATATGAGGGTCCTGCACCCAGCCTCCATCGTCGTCTGCTCCGGCATCTTCATCTTCATGATCATGCCCTTCGTCTTGATCTTCCTCATCATCATGTACGACATCTTCTACATGATGACTGTGTACAGCATCACCGTCGTGATCATGTCCTGGAGATTCTTCGTCTTCTCGCCCGCCCTCGCCGCGGTGGTACTTGTCTTGTTGCCCTTCCTCATTTCTTGCCCGGCCCCCATGGACGACTTCATAGTCATCTTCATCACCTTGCCACCGATAGCCATCCATGAAACCACGCAAGAGCAGGTGGTCCCGCACCTGCCCGGAATCCGGGTCCGCAATAAGGCTCTTCAGCTTGCATCTTCGACACGGACATCTTATCTCCGTCTCGTTCTTTTGAAGCATCTCGGCCTTCGCGGAGCTCAAAAACCTATTCACGATGCCTTCGGTCATCGTGCGGACCATGGTCGCCTGCGGGGTAGAGCAAAACGATATTTTAGAACCAAGAAAAAATTTGGCATGACCTTCCCTAAAAATAGGACCAAAAAGAATGCATAGTGCCAAAATTCTCGCCGAAACGGAAATGAATCAACATTCCGGCAAAATATTGGCAACTATCGCATTTCAAATACCGGTACCTGCAAACACAAACATATATGCAACACCACAAACACATGCAACACCACAAACATACATAGATCTAGCTAGGCCACAAAAAGTGCATGTGCACGTTGTTGGAGCGAGCTAGGGAGAAAAAAAGTAGATCTACATCATGAAGATAGCTTTCCCCTTACTTACCTATCAAAAAAAGGTAATTTCACCACTTAATTTTGATGAATCTATGGTGGAAATGAGGTGAGGAGGAGGAGGCAGCCGAAAGCTTGGAGAAGGAGGTGGAGGGAATGAAGTGGGGAAAGTGAGTGGGTAGGTGTGGGGCTGTCCAAAATATCTTGTTGGGGTCCCAGGTTATTAATGGCGCACCACCTGCACTTGCGCCATTAGTAACCCTGGTTACTAATGGCGCACCTGCAGGTGGTGCGCCATTAGTAGTTTTGCAAAAAGTAATATATATATATATATATATATATATATATATATATACTAATGGCGCACTTTTACAGGGTGTGCCATTAGTAGTTTAAACTACTAATGGCGCACGGTGAAGCGGTGCGCCATTAGTAGTTTTGCAAAAAAAAGAATAAAAAAACTTCAGTACTGGCGCACTCCTTGTCTGGTGCGCCATTACTAGTTAGAACTAGTAATGGCGCACCAGACATAGGATGCGCCATTAGTATGTATGTAAAATAAAAAAATTATCACTAGTGGCGCACCTGTTTTCTGGTGCGCCATTAGTGTCTTCCACACTAATGGCGCATCACCAACTGGTGCGCCATTAGTATATAGTAGTGGCGCACTACTTCTCTGGTGCGCCATTAGTGTCAATCCTATCTATAGCCCTTTTCCTAGTAGTGGTACCATCCTTCTTCTAAATGAAGAGGACAGGGCAAGCCCAGGGAGAAGAACTAGGACGGATGAAACCCTTTTGCAAGGGCTCATCAAGTTGTTTCTTAAGCTCAGCTAGCTCTAAGGGTGCCATCTTGTAAGGTCTCCTAGAAATTGGGGCGGTTCCAGGGATAAGATCTATGACAAACTCTACATCTCTATTAGGTGGAATACCTGGCAGTTCCTCTGGAAAGACATCCGGAAAGTCACGGACTACCGGGATATCCTCAAGGTCTGGAAGAGGGCTGACATTAAGAGAATAGAGTTGACGCTTTGCAACTCTAGTGGAGACAGTGACTATCTTGCCAGATGGATGTGTAAGCTGAACAGACCTGGTGTAACAATCAATCTTGGCATAATGAGCTTTCATCCAGTCCATACCCAAGATGATGTTAATATCTGTAGACTTGAGGGCTATAAGTGATGCAAGGAATACAAGTCTGTCAACAAGGATTTCATTACCATGGCTTACACTAGAAGTTTGCCATTTGGATCCAGGAGTTTGAATGACTAGTGGAGAGGGCATATCAGAAAATGAAATGTTGTGCAAGTTAGCATAGCTTTCAGAAATGAAGGAGTGAGATGCTCCAGTATCGAACAGAACCGATGTTGGATGGCAGTTGACAAGGAGTCTACCAAGAACGACATCCGTATCATCATGAGTGTCTTTAGCTGAGATGTGATGCACATGTCCACGTTCATTGGAAGCTGACTTGACACTGATTGTCTTGCGTGATGGCTTACCATGAAGAACAGACTCCTCGGGCTGGGGTGGAGCATAGTTGGCTTGAGAGGAGTCATGTGCGTAGTGTCCTGGCTCTCCACATGTGAAGCAAGTCCCTGAAGTAGGACGTGGACCCGTATTGACAAGCGGTCTACCAATAGGCCTGGGTAGATCATACAATTTAACTGGGGAAGGTACCGCATAAGATGGCCTCGGCGAATAACCGGGTGGAAGAGCGGAGTTCGGAACCCCAATCCGGCGCTTCTGAGAACTAGAACCGGAGGAAGAACCCAAATCATGGATGTGCTTACGAGACTCCTCGTAAGTGAGCTGAGCTGTCTCTGCATTAATGGCCTTGTTCACAAGGGCCTGGAATGTATCACAGTGATGCAGCTGGAGATCACGATGCAACTTGGGGTTGAGACCCTTCCGGAATCTAGCATGCTTCTTGGCATCTGTGGACACTTCTTCTGTAGCATAGCGGGCGAGGTTCTCAAACTCTCTGCTGTAAGCATCAACAGCCATCTTACTCTGGGTGAAACTACAGAACTCTTCTCGCTTGCGGTCAATGAGAGCCTGAGGAATGTGATGCTCGCGAAAAGCCTCAGTGAAATCTCTCCAGGTGGGTATCTGGCCAGCTGGATGCGTAGCCTCATAGTACTACCACCAAAGACTAGCAAGACCTTCCAGGTGATAAGCAGCATAGGTGACCTTGTCACCTTCAGCTACGCTCGCGGAACGCAGCTTGTGTGTGATACTACGGAACCAGTCATCTGCATCGAGTGGTTCAATGGAATGATGGAAGGTAGGCGGTTTCAAACCAATGAAATCGATGATGGAAACCAACTCATTATGATGATGGGCGGTGTTCTCCTCGATCCATGCCAACAAGTGGTTAGTCTCATGCTTGTTCCTCTCAATTTCTAACATGAACTCTACCAGCGAAGGCTGGTCGGGAGGATCCTCCCCATCCCCACCACCTCCGTGGTTCAGGCAACAAGCAACAGAACTTCGGTTAACTGACGGCATCCTGAGAAGCAGAACCAAGGTCGAGGTCAACAACAACTATAGGATGCAAGATGTAGCACAAGGAAATTTAGTATCTCTCAAACTCCTAGGACAAATCCGGCAGCATAACGGCAGGAAAATGCTCAAAATGAGACATTCTGCAAAAGACGGGGTAGCACCAAACTCAACATCATCACTCAAGGTTCTGAGATATTACTAAACAGGCTACACCGAGGTACTCGAACTGGGATATGACTCAGATCAACCAATCCTTAGAGACTACGGAGTAGTAACACATGATCCTGATAGACGGAAGAGAAAGCCTAGTTCCTTAACCCCGTAGGAAAGATAGGATGAATCAATCAGAAGGCATGAGGTATAAGGAGTAAAAAGAGCCTTATGTTCCCTTCCACAATCAATTCCCCTATATAGCTAAAGAATTTCTAGACTCAACTTCGACCAGGTTGGCTTGGTAATCCTACAGGCAGTCAGTCTCTGATACCAAAGCTGTCGCGACCATGATTCTTAGTCACACCGATGTTCCATGTAACACGTCATATCACTTTGCGGCCTCACGCACGGTATTCCCACGGGTGTCGCCTTACCTAGCCCGGGACCGTTTGCGCCTTTTGGCTCACGTATATGATAGTGTCGCTAGCATCCATATGATCGAGAACCCGGGCCAACATGACTAGTCGTGAACCCAAAGTGACACTAACTTACGGGAACAGGCATACATGAAACAACATCGAGCATGTCGGTCATCAGTGTGTGAATCCGGGCTGTAGCAACTGGGCTAACAGGACTCCAGGAATCCAGGCTGTAGCAGGCTAGCAGGACTCCAGAAGTCACTGTGTGACATTTCCCCGAAGGGACAGACACAAGAACGAAGTGAATCACATGCCGGCCAGTCTAAGTGTTCTGAAGCAGTAGTGCTGGGCTAGCAGGACTCCGGTAAACCGGGCTGTAGTGGACTACCATGGCTCGGTGGAAGCACTAGACTACATTTCCCCATAAGAGAGGCTCTACCAAAGATAGAGAACTAGGTTGTCGGATCCCACACATAGCAATACACGTTACACGTACGCATAACATGCAAGTATGTGCTATACAACATGGCATCACAACATAACGCAAGCTCATATAGATAAAAGCCCAGAAGAGCCACATAACATTAATACAAACAGAGGTCACATGACCCATCATTCAGAGCATACAAGCAATGGAAGCATTACATGTCTGAGTACAGACAACTACAAAAGAAAAAGGCTGAGAAGCCTGACTATCTACAAGTCCCTCCCAAGGGTACAAGATCGTAGCTGAGGTAACAAGCTACTCGTCGAAGTCCAAGCGGAACTACTAGTGAGACAGATGTCTCACCTGCAAACCATAAATAAAGCAACCGTGAGTACAAAGGTACTCAGCAAGAGTTACATCAGATCCTATGATACATGCATTTGTACCAAGAAGGTAATGTGGGGTTTAGTTGCAGCAAGCCAGCTTTGACTCAGTGGCTATCCTGTTCTATGACAACGAGAAACTTCTTTGAGGTGAGGTAGCGCACACGAGTCCACTAATCACCACGTCAATACACTACTATGGATTCATCCATGTCTCTCTGCGAGAAGGCCATCCATAGCACTCACACTTGTCTTGAGCATTTTAGAGTATCCACTTCAAGTTGTCTATGTACCACGTAAGCATCCAAGAAGTCCATAACCGAGGACACGGCTATTCGAATAGATCATGAAAACCCTACAGGGGTGTACTTCTTCACACACGCTCTCACCACTTATTGTCGTTTACACGACGTGTACTCGGCAACCTTCAAGCGGAAGTCCAGCGAGGGTGTCGGCCACGACCTGACTAACCACACAAGTCTCTCATCCAGGTTTATCTCCTATTCGGGTTCCATCCGCAAGGAGATCCAGCCGGGGTGTCGCTCACGGCCCCAAACAATGTGAGCAGGGTTCCCAAGCCCACCATCTGAGTGCCACTTGGTACACCGTGCCACTGTGCCTATTCTGTCCCAAGCCCACCTGGCCGGGTGCCACTTGGTAGACTACTAACACTACCTACAAACACTAGAAACTATTTGCAACTCCTGGACAGAGATCAAGTTGGCTAATAAGTCGAGAGAGCTTGGAGCGCCCGGAGCCCAATGTGTGGTAGTAACTAGTCATTGGACAACTTATATAGAACTCAGTTCTTAAGGACGGTCCCAATGAGACAACCCACCATGTACTCCTACATGGCCTCTCACCGCTACCTTTACCAAATCGTGTTCACGCGCTTAACTCTCAGCACCAGAACATATCATAACAGTCCAATTCATTCCCGATGAATCAGACCTGACACAACTCTAAGCAATAGCAGGCATGGCCTGGTAGGAACACAACATGGCTCAATCAACTCCTACACATGCTAGTGGGTTTTAACTATTTACTATGACAGGTCATGCAGAGGAATGGGTTCAACTACCGCAACATAAAGTAGCAGTTGAATCGTTGTTGTCCTAATGCAATAAAAGAGAGCAGGAGCGAGAGGTTAGGACTGTATCGCAATGAACAAGGGGGTTTGCTTGCCTGGTAGATCAACAGGGGGCACTGCTCCTCTGACAGGTACTCTGGATCGGTCTCTGGAGCGGGACCTATCGAGAAGGAATGGTGTCGGCAATCAATACACAAGCATATGCAACAATATGATGCATGAACATGGCATGAATATGTGATGTTGTTTGAGTTAATGCAACTAGCATTCATTTGGTTGAATTCCATTTGAACCAAAGGTTCAAATGCATCTCCAAAATAAACTCTTATAAATGCCATTCATGTGTTTTCAACTATACAGCAAGTATAAGTTGGTTTATCATGCATGAAAATGGTACAGATGGATAGATTGCATTTTTCTGATAATTTTTCATATATAAATTATTTCAATCTGAGCTACGGTTGAATTTCTATGAATTTTAGAAGTTTAGCTAATTTTCTGGAATTTCGAAAATAGAAATAATCCAGAAAATCATTTATCGAGTCAGCACTGCGTCATGCCTGCGTCAGCAGGTCAACAGCGCTGACCAGGTCAAACCTGACGTGTGGGGTTCACACGTCAGTGTCACAGGTTAACAGGGGGTTATTTCTAATTTAACTAAAAGATTAGGGCGCCAGGGCCCACTGTCAGTGTCACTAATGGGGGGATTAGTCCTAAACTATTCTCCTACCGGTGGGGTCCAACTGTCAGGCCGGCGAGGTCATCACCGGCGACCTCTGGACGCGGCGATATCCGCGATTCAGGCTACGGGGGTGGCGGCTAAGGGCACCGGGGCGTAGCCCGGGCTCTTGCGCATCCAGGGGAGGCGATGGGAGGACGCGGGGTGGCCGGAGCTCGCCGAAGCGAAGCTCGGGGTGGCGGCCGAAGAATGGGTCCAAGCCGGATGTGGCTGCGGGGCACAACAGGGGCTGCGGAGCGTGGTTTTGGTCTTCTGGGAGGCTCCTGAGCGCGATGGCATGCGCGGCACGAGCTGCGGTGGCTCTGGCCACAACTGTGAGGATCCACGGCGGCGCGACCGCTCGGGTCCGGTGGTTAGCACGGCTATGGCGCGCGAGTGACAAAATGGAGAGGGGGAGACGACGGCGGGGATCACAGCGGATCCTGCGGAGGTGTCAGCGAGCTCGAGGGAGGTTCAACGCAGGCGGAACGGCGACGGCGATCTCCGGCGGCTGGCGATGAATAAGACGGCGGTGACGGTGTTCCAGGGCCTCCCGCGGCGCGTGGCTCGATGGAGACAAAGTAGGCGTCGCGGTGGAGCTTGCAGACACGAGGAGAGGGCGAGGGGGAGGCGATAGCTACGACGGCGGCGACCTGCAGCGACAGAAGCGCTCGGTCACAGTGGGAGAGAGCGAGGGAGAGGAGGGGAAGAAGAACAAAGGAGGTGGGCGCAATCCAGACGCAAGGGGGAGCTTCTCCCCTCGTCCAGATGTCGGCAGAAGCAGGAGGTGGTGCAGCGCGTGCGTGCGCGCGGCGACCACGCGCCCCTGGCCTCCTAGCGAGAGGTAGGGGGTGGCTGGCGCTGGCCAGTTGGCTGGGCCGGCACAGAGCCAGGCCAACAAGTGGCCCAGGTAAGGTTTTTCCTTTTTTTTTGTTTTCTTTTCTAATTCTGTAATTTGTTTCCTGTTTTAGTAAAACACTAAATCAATTTATTTTTCTTCTGAAATTTAGTGTAGGAGCTAGTTGAAATATTCTAGAGCCCCTCACTTAAAAATCAGAATTATTGGACATATATAAATGAATATAACATATATATATCCAATGCAAATAATTATTTCATTAATTCCAAATGGCCAAAATAAATATTTATGAGCTCTTGAAAATATTGGTTTGAATTTTACCTCTGACCAATATTTTCAAAGAGAGACACGAACATTTTCTTGGACCTTTTGGAGCAATTTTTATCTGGGTTATTTCCAGAAATGATTTATGAGGGTTTCACAAATCCCCATTTCAAATTTAAATAAAATTTAAACATGATGCTCATAAGAAGGCTAGCCTAGGTCATACCAGAACTAGGGATGTGACACCAGCCAGGCGGTGATGATGAGGTAACTATTATTTCCTCCGACTTAGAGCCTTTGCCAAGACAGAAAATTCGACGAGTGACCCGGAAAGTAAGATTTTCTCACCCTTTAGCTCACTTGGATCCCAACGTTTTGTTGAAGCAACAACAACATGAGAACCGGCGCAGAACCCAGACTAGTGGAGGCGGAGAGCTTTCCTCCAGTTTAACTAACACACCAGCCCCACGCAAACGCCGGGTACTTCAAAATTCTAACTCTATTTATTCCAAGGCGGATCTTATTCGTCAAGCACTTAACCCTTCTAACTCAAATTATCAAGGGACCTCTCACTCTTCGTCTGGCGATTCATCTCAGACTCGGCTTCTGGCTTTCAAGACTGCCCCTAGGTACCAACTTTCTCTGTGTTTTTCCACATCTCTAAACTCATACTGACTTTTTGAATCCTCTTGTAGTGGAAAAGCAAAACCTACAAAAAAGGCTAAAATAAACAAGCCAACAGAAGACCCCAAGACTCATGAACTGAAAAAACAAGCACCAATATCTGAGGCCTCCGTGCAACAGCCAGAGGAACCTGCTGATGACCCGCCACTAGAAAATCCTGGTACCTCTGTTGAGGATATAATTGTCGATCCCTTGGGTGTTGAACCGCCAAGCCCATTCAAGCCTTCAGAACCAAACACTGAGGAAGTTCTGATCACTGGCACTGGTTTTCAATAACTGGGGAATCTTGTTGCTCTAGCAAAACATTCTGCCAAAGAAGAATTGATCAAGGAGCGCAAGGTCAAATTTGACATGGCCAATTAATCACATCTGAATATTAGTGAAATCCTCTCTGACTATCTCAGCCAAGTACACAATAGCCATGATATGGAGATTGACATGGTTAAGCACATGCACCAGAAATATGAGGTATCAATTTCTGCTTTAATATAAGATATATTCCTTCAGCCCCCAAGTCTACTGAATATGATAGAATAAAATATACTGTAGACTTGTTAGATAGCCTTTACCTATGCATCTGAATCAAAACCTATAGCCCCCAAGGGCCGGATTAAACTTATGAAGATAAGTTGGGACTTTCAAGAATCAACTTTTCACCTGTAGCCCCCGAGGGCCGGCTTAAACTATCAAGTTGAGCTGGGTCTTCAGTTAATAGTGATCAACTTTGCAGCTATAGCCCCCAAGGGTCGGTTGAATCCATATGAATAAACCACGACTTATCACTGTCACAAAAATCTCATCTAGTCACCCTTACAAACCGGGTTAACTTGAAAAAGACGAACCGGAGTCGTTTGCCACTGCTTCATAAAAGAAACTTTGCATCCATTAGCTCCCAAGTGCCAAGTGATATTGCTTGCAAAGGGCTCGGGACTTATCAATGTTTATTGCTTCATAAAGAAACTTTATGCACACATTAGCCCCCAAGTGCCAAGTGATATTGCTTGCAAAGGGCTTGGGACTTTTCTTTGTATAAGACCCTATCATAATTGTGCATAGCTGTTTCGACCTTCTTCTTGTAGGAAGCATCCAGTCAATTTCAATCTCAGTTGACTGATTTAAAAGCCTGGCTTGAAGCACAAGAAGCTGAGACCCAGAAGGCTGACTCCAAGTTTAAGTTTAGCTTGGATGAGAATGAAAAGCTTAAAAGCTGAGTTTCATGCTGAGAAAACCACCTGGGCTGAAGAGAAGGCTGCCCTGATCTAGAGGGCTGAAAAAGCTGAGGCCTCGTTGGAGGAGGTCACCACAGAACTTACTAGTTGGAAGCATCATATCACACGGATGACCTTTTCTATTTTTGGTAAGATCTTTTATATTGTAATGACTTTCCACACTCCATTTTGTAAGCCGTCTGGTTACTTAATCATAATATGTCATGTCGGCCCCAAAAGTAGCAATCTTGGCAAAGAAATGCTGATAAAACTCAAGGCGGTTTACACACTAGTAGAACAACTGTACACTGGAGCTCAATGCACAATAGCCACCATCTCCTCAAGCAAGCAAGCACCATATCTTCTCAGCAATGTCCTAAGCCAACTTTCTTTCCTGCCTACCAGAATTTAAGAGAACAAGCGGTTAGCTGCCAGAGCCGGTGCCATTACGGCTTTAAGCTGGGCGAAGGCATGGCAGGTAGAATTAGACCCGACCGAACTAGCCACTGGCTGCCATAGCTTCAAAGAGGACGGGTCTCCTTTCGAGAAGAAAGATTTTGCTGCTTGTGTCAAGGAGATGCGTCCATTGGCAAGCTTGATTGCTGAAGAAACATATATGTCCAAATATCAGGCAGCTTATACCGTGGAGAACCAGAAAATGCCCACGTCGGCTTACAAGATTGCAGACCTTATCCCTCCAATTCGTAATCATACTTTTGCCCCTGAAATCAATCCGTCTGAGCTTATTGATGATGAAGCTGAATTCCAAGCCTTGACTGGCACCAATTGGTCATCGCTTAACTTCCAGGTGGTGGAGGGAGAAGAAGAACCAGCGCGGGATGACCCAAAAGCTTCAAGCCGCAAAGACCAGGAGAATTGATCCACTGGACAGTTCATAATTTGCATCATTAGGCATTGCTTGAAAAAACACTTAGTTATTTGGGCTCACGGAGCCATGTATTAGGCTAGTTAAGCACTGATCTGCCGTGCCATCATGCACGTTTTGTTTGCATAACACTGTTGATCCGTCCTTTGAAGATCTGCCACTTATGCTTATAATATCATCAATTATGCAGACCATGTTTATCATCTTTCCCTGCACCTGAGCAGATAACAAGTGCCTTGTCGGCATATCCCAGGGCAGGACATAATACCCCACATAAAAACCACTGATGACTAAATAGTCCGTAATCAGGGCCGGTTTATCAAAACCTCATATAATCACAACAAAATAAATATCATACCTGTGATATTTGTTCAAACTGCCGGCTTATCATACGTCGTGTAGTAAGGGTTACAACCCAAAGATTGAGAGCACAACGCCCTGTTCAATTTATTCATATCATCGGCTTACAACACCATATGCAGCAAGGGGTAACATCCCAAAGCTTAGAGCTAGTACTCCAAGCACATAATCATCATACACCGGCAACTTAAAGTCCAAAACCAGGCCGGTTTAGTAAAACTCCGGGTAGATTCATATATGAACCATAAGGCAAACATGGACTTTATCAGTTTTTACCATGTATCAACACGGTAAAAAATCAATCTCAAAAAATCAAATAAAAAACAGAAAAAATAGAAGACAAGGCATTCATAGGTAGCCAAGCCTGCATGTCAAGCGTTATTCAAGAGCCACGTAGCCGTTGAGTTAAACCTTAATTCAAACCCATAAGTCGGACCTAACATGACCAATTGTCGTTTTAACTTTGACAAACTCAGGGTATTTTTAGAAAATTGATTGTCATGAGTACAGCGAGTCATTCCAGGATTACTTGGTCGGAGCGGCAGACAAACAAAGGCAGGATAACCCGGATTTTTTGGTGAATATATACATCTAGCGTACAAGCCTATTACAAGGGTCAACAAAGCTATGTTCATTAACAAGGAGCCCCAAGTAATATTTGATTCCAGACGTATAAGCCGGATCAGTAGGGTAGTCATAGCTATGCTCAATGAGCAGGAAGCCAACAAGTATTTGGTAATCATGGCGTACAAGCCGGATCAAGAGGGTAGTCCTAGCTATGCTCAATGAGCAAGAAGCCCCCAAGTGATCATATGAATTGAAAATAAAGACTCATTTTCTCAAAAATGAAACGACAGAGGCCCTGAATTTTTCAGGGATGTCGGCATTATTATATTCATCATAATATATACATTGATAGAAATGTATACATCCCAAGAGCCGGTGGCTCAAGTGTAATAAGGCCGAAGATGAGCAATATTCCATGGCCGGCGGGTCTCCTCCTCCGACGTGTGTGAGTCCTTGTGGTCTTGAACATCGATAAGGTAGTATGACCCATTGTTCAGATTTTTGCTGACCACAAAGGGAGATTCCCAAGGTGGGGATAGATTGTGCATGTCGGTTTGATCCTGGATGATCCGGAGCACCAAATCTCCTTCTTGGAAGGTCCTGGTTTTAACCCGGCGGCTATGATAACGGCGCAAGTCTTGCTGGTAAATCACCCAACGAGCCGCCGCACGGTCACGCTCCTCATCCAACAGGTCAAGAGCATCCTGACGTGCTTTTTCATTATCAGCTTCAACATAAGCCGCCACATGGGGCGAATCGTGATGGATGTCACTAGGGAGAACCGCCTCTGCTCCGTAAACCATGAAGAAAGGCATGTAACATGTAGATCTATTGGGGTAGTATTGATACTCCATAGCACTAAGGGCAATTCCTCCACCCAACAACCTGGCATCCTCTGCAAAGGGACCATAAGCCGGGGCTTGATGCCTTTCAAAATTTCTTGATTGGCTCTTTCAGCTTGACCATTGGACTGGGGGTGAGCCACTGATGATACATCAAGACGAATATGCTCTCGTTGAAAAAATTCTTTCATAGCACCCTTGGACAGATTAGTGTCATTATCAGTTACAATGCTATGAGGAAAGCCAAACCGTAAAATCACTTTTCGGATGAACTGAACCGCTGTTGTAGTGTCACACTTACTGACCGGCTCTGCCTTAACCCACTTTTTGAATTTGTCAACTGCCACCAAAAGGTGAGTTTTTTTGTCTTTGGACCTTTTGAAAGGTCTAACCATATCTAGCCCCCAGACTGCAAACGGCCAAGTAATTGGAATCATCCGCAATTCTTGTGCCGCCACATGAGCTCGTCTTGAAAATTTCTGACAACCATCACATTTACTGACCAAATCCTCCGCATCAGCATGAGCCGTCAGCCAATAAAACCCATGACGGAAAGCTTTGGCTACAAGAAATGTAGAGCCGGCATGATGACCACAATCTCCTTCATGAATCTCTCGTAGGATCTCACGGCCTTCTTCAGGAGAAACACAATGTTGAAACGCCCCTGAGACACTGCAGTGATGCAACTCTCCATTGACAATAGTCATTGACTTAGATCGCCGGGTTATCTGCCTGGCTAAAGTCTCATATTTAGGTCACTCGCCCCGGGTCATATAAGCCAAATATGGAACTGTCCAGTCAGGAATAGCATGAAGAGCCGCCACCAATTGTGCCTCCAGGTCAGGAATAGCAAGATCTTCCTCCGTAGGCAATTTGACTAAAGGGTTATGCAGAATATCAAGGAAAACGTTAGGTGGCACCGGCTTACACTGGGACCCTAACCGGCTCAAAGCATCAGCTGCCTCATTCTTCCTGTGATCCACATGTTCCACTTGATAACCTTTGGAATGACTAGAAATTGCATCAACCTCGCGGCGGTAAGCCGCCATGAGCGGGTCCTTAGAATCCCAAGTGCCTGAAACTTGTTGGGCCACCAAATCTGAGCCACCAAAACACCTCACCCGGCTTAGATTTATCTCTTTAGCCATCCGAAGACCATGGAGCAAGGCTTCATACTGAGCTGCATTCACTACAAAAAATACACTTCCGTGATGATACGTGTTTGTCACAGTAGGTCACGTTTTCTGTCATGCATGTACATCCATGACAATTTTATGACAGAATCAAGATAGTCATACATGTGATGTCGTAGAAGTGTTCCATGACATCACCAAAATTATCATCACGGAAGTGTCCACTTCCATGACAATAAATCGTGCGTCATAGAAGTGCTTTCGTCAAGGGTGACCGACACGTAGCATCCACCATAACGGAACACCGTTAAGCTATCGGGTCCGGTTTTGGATCCGATAACCCGTTAACAGCCCCGACCAATGGGGATTTTCCATGTGTAAAATCATCATTAGCTGGAGGGAACATGTGTCGGCTCGCCGTTGGGACAGATGTCATCCACTTATTGGACCCAAAGCACCTATGACACGTCGACACGTGGCACGGCCCAACAGAGGCCCATTCCTATGAAAAGGCCGGCCCGTTTGACTTGGTCAAAAGGTGGCGGGCCGGCCCACGGCAAGCTTGTTAACGGCTTGTTCGCATATAGCCCATTTACAGCCCGCTAACCCAGGGCCCATTTACGGCCTATACGAATTAGGCCCAGTAGCATCATATGGGCTATCCAATATAATTCCAGCCTGTTTTAACTTCCGGCCCATGTATGGCCCATGTATGGCCCATGACGTCTTTCGTCCCATATGAGGCCCTTAGTAACCCTCGGACCATTAATGGCCCATGGTAAAACTGGCCCGTAATGAACAGTGTATCACTTTATACCCATTAACGGCCCATTATTCCGTTGGGCCATTTCCAGCCCATGTTATCTTTCGGCCTTCTCAGGGCCCATTTATTCTTGGGCTCATTTCCAGCATTCGTTTACTTTCGGCCCGTTACTGTCATTTTTTGCTTGTGGGCCAAATTCAGCCCATGGTTATAGTCGGCCCGTTTGTGGCCCGTTAATACGTTGGGCCTTTTTCAATATTGTCATCAAATATGGCCGATTAACGACGGCCCGTTATGGTCGGCCCATGAACGGACGGTTTCAACTCTAGCCCGTTTACGGCCCCTTATACGGCCCATACAAGGCCCATAGATGAGACGGCCCATAGAAGGCCCATGGATCCTACGGGACGTAGAAGGCCCATTGACCCAATGACCCATATAAGGCCCGTTGATCCGACGGCCTATAGAAGGCCCATGGATCCGATGGCCCATAGAAGGCCCACGGATCCGACAGCCCATAGAAGGCCATGGATCATCCGTCACGTAAATGGCCTATGGATCATACGCCCTGTGGACGGCCATGGTCAGTACAACGTTTGGGCGAGTTGGCCCCCGTTTGAATGACATAGCATATTCAACGAATTATCCTACTCTATACTATCACCTCTAAAAAACATACACTATACAATAAAGAGACTAAGGCATAGAAATGTAGAATAATCCTACACTATACAATAAAGAAATTACAGCCGGTTATACCCACTGGGCATTATGGTTCGGCACCAATGATAATAAAGCGTACACAAACAACAAATTACATACACTGGGCAAATACAACTCATTCATCATGGACACGCATCAACATAACTTACCACTTGAACTATAATCTCTTCAGAAAATAGGATTGGCCAGATTTAGATAGCACAAATTTCAGTCTGCAAAATCTCCATTTCCTTCATTGTTACCTTAGTGTCTTGTTTCATTTTTTTGACTCCTACATCTAATACATGCATGTCCAGTCTCAACTTGTTGATTGTACGTTCAGAATCATGTACACGTTGTCTTGCCACCTCTAGTTGATGCTCGAGAACATCAGCACATTCCAATTCCAATCCATAATCATTCGGTAACGGCCATGCCGCACTGCTCGCAGATCTTTGTGTTGATGTCACTTCATCCTGAAATGTTTCTGTAAGTACACATGACCAGGGCAAAAATATAGTTACAACAGTGAAGCGAGCAAGACAGACTATTTTGTACATGGCAAAACAGGACTAACAATAATGTTACACGTCATGAAGCATAAGCAGGTGATATTTTAAAAATTATAAAAAAGGTAGTCTGTGCAGCCTGCATACAGAAATCTCTCTTAGCTCACCAGAGGAGCATGATGTTGGGGCCCAATCCAAAACACAGACAAGTTACAAATTTAGACAGCACGTTGCGTAGAAGTAAGCAAGCAGTTGGCCATTTGTAGCTCAATTAAAGTCTTAGGGAGCATAATGAACAGCAGAGGATTTCATACAAACATACTACAGCAAGCAAAACTATGCAATCATTAGCCTAGTATAAACTAGATTGTGAGCCTCATTCAATAATAGTTGGTTAATAGACTTCAAAGCTTCAGGCACACTTCGGCAGAGTAATTAAATGGTAAGGCCTTTAATTATGTCAACTAATAGTTATACAAGTACCCAACATCAGGCATCATTCTTTGGGCATCTCATTAACTGAGGACAAATAAAGCAATTGAAAAGAGCAAATTAACTATGCCTGAAACAAACAAGGAATTGAACTGTTGAGTTGGATACAGTGACTTACCTTAACAGGTTGAAGAGGCTCAGCGCAGCTCCTACTTCTCTTGCAAGGCTCCTTCCTAACATCTTGTACTTGGAAATCCTCAATCTTATCTTCATTGCACCCCCTCTGCAAGGTGACACAAACTAGTTACTCGTCTCCTTGGAAGATAAATATGCATACTTTCCAGTCTGTGAACACAAAAGGATGAGATTATAACAAAACAACACCACATAATGAAACATGCCGCATCTCTTGCACTTGCACACAATGAAATGAGCATTTACTATGTCTGCACTATGTAAAAACTAGGCATACCTTCGAACTGGATCTCCAGGTACTCTTGGAGAGCCTACTTTAGTGTACAGCCAAACCTTTATGTCACCTATGAGTTAGAAAAGGCCCCACTACAGCAGCCCTTAGTGTTTAAATCGTTGACAAGCTCTGTTAGAGTGTTAGGTCAAGAACAACAAGTAATCAAAGCAAACAGTCCTAGTATGGCTGGCTGATGCAAACAAGCAATTGAACAGATGTGTGAGCAAATCTTACATATCAAGAAAAGAAGCAAAGAAGGAGGCTTAAAGACCATCACTTGACTGACCAGATTTAAGGGGCATTTAAACATCATGTGCAACGTATGAACTAACATAAACATTGCATATTCCAGATTCTACAATGGAATGCACATGTATTAGGTTATGCCATGTATGATGATGCCTAATGTACACTATAGCAAGCAGGAGTGATTCATCATTCCACGCACAATTGAATTACAGGTTAAGGGCCGGTTCAATTCTGCCTTTTCAGGGCTTATTGTCAAAATAAGCCATAAAAGATGTAAAGAAGTCATTTTTGAGTTATGGGCTTGGTCTTAACTAATTTCGCTTTGGAGGGGGGTGTTTCGGGTAGAACCTCACTAAAAATTGAAGGGAAGGGGAATAGTGAAATGACTCTGTTGTCTGCCTATATTACACTCAAAATGCAACTAGTGACGCCCGCGTCACACCTCACCCTCAGGTAAAAACAAAACACACAAGCGTTCATTGCCCTGCCCGCTTGCATCTCCTCTCCCCTTTCCCTCCACCTCGATACCCTGCCTGCAGCACTAGGGTTCCTCCAGCAAGCTGTCGCCACTAGTCCCATCTGGCCTGGTCCTCGACGATGCTCTGTCCAGCTAGGCTACATGGCCGGCGGGTTGGGGCAAATCTCCCTGGTTGCTCCTCCCTCTGGTGTCGCCCCTCATTCTCATGGTCTCCAGCAGCTCCTCCACTGTGGTTCGTCCAATGCACTACTCCGGCAGGCGCTGCACAACTACGGCTGATGCCACACTGCGGCAGAAGGCACCTTATTCCCCCTCCCCACCTCCTAGGTCGTGGCCTTGAGGTGCTGTTGAAGGATGAGCTCATCCAACAAGGTGAGGATCTCCTCTGATTTTTGGCCAAATTTTCATTCTGATCCACTATACGATGAATTGCTATGAGCTGCTTTTGCTGCTGCTATATGATGCATTGCTATGAGTTGCTCCTGCTGCTGCTATATGATGAATTGATATGAGTTGCTCCTGCTATATGATGAAGTGCTATGAGTTGCTGCTGCTATATGATGAATTGCTATGAGCTGCTGCTGCTATATGATGAGTTGCTATAAGCTGCTCCTGCTGCTGTATGATGAATTGCTATGAGCTGCTCCTGCTGATGCTATATGATGAATTGCTATGAGCTGCTCCTGTTGCTGCTATATGATGAATTGCTATGAGCTGCTCCTGTTGCTGCTATATGATGAATTGCTATGACATGCTCCTGTTGCTGCTATATGATGAATTGCTGTGAGCTGCTCCTGCTGCTGCTATATGATGAATTGCACACTGCTGTTGCTGTATGATGAGTTGCTATGAGCTGCTGCTGCTATATGATGCTTTTAGGTGGTGCTGCTATATGATAATAACCAGACACTTGGACCATCGAATTTCAATAAATAATTGTTCTTCATTTAAATGTGGGTCATGCGTTTTTCGTTTAAATTAGGCAATGGGATCTCTATGGAAAACATTGACCAAAGTAGATTGTGCCAAGTAGATGGTATCTTTGTATTTGCATTTTGAGCAAATAGTGAAGGTCTGTTTTCCTATCATATTAATTACTACACTGGGTTCAATTTTTGATGTTTGCAAGTCAAATTAATTTTCATAGGGGAAGTAAAATGAAAAACTATAATGCAATCTAGACTTTTCACTGATCATACCAAAGATAAGCTGAAAACGCAATGAAAAGAACTAGTTGGCTTATTACATGGAGCTTATATTCACAGGTGCTTATTTTCTTAGGATAACTCGTAATAACTATCCCTAAGAAACTTGGCCAATAGAACTGACATACAAATAACATGTCATGATGATTGCAATGGAGGAGTGACGTACCATAGCACACTGTATAGGCTCACCGTTGGCTCTCCTTTTTTGCGATGTTCCATGAAATTGCCACATACATCTTGTACTTTTTCATTGTGTAACCCTATCTGCAAGTTGACACGGCTAATTTCAGACATCTCTACATGATAATACATTGCATATCCCTTGCGCATATTTAAACCACCAATTAATGATTGTGTGTGTAGCATAAACTAGCCATGACTCTGTGTGCTGGACTAGCAGGCACTCTAAGGGAGCCTAATGTAGTGTACTAGAATTCCTACATGCCACCTACGATTTTGTGTAATGTACTGCCTCTGTTCCTAAATATATGTCTATGTAGAGATTCCAGTATGGACCACATACAGATGTATATAGATGCATTTTTGAGTGTAGATTCACTCATTTTGATCCGTATGTAGCCTATAGTGGAATCTCTAGAAAGACTTACATTTAGGAACGGAGGTACGAGGTAGTATCATGTATGATATCTACATATCTAATTTAGCAGCCAGTAGTAGAAATCATTGTCTGCAGAAAGGGATTACTGGTAAAAAATCCTAGCAAAGCACGCTGGCAGGCACAGAACAATACAAGAGAGAGAGATACGCTTACAAGATCATAGCAATGCCTTGGTCCAGGATCTTGGTTGTCCAAGTTGTTGGATCCAGAAGAAACATCATCCTTGCAGTTTTTGCCAGCTGCATAACATGTAACAGCGACCTGTTAGTATATTTGAAGTACATCGGGCAGGTGATGCTGGACAGGTTTAAAGGTGACAAGTACCTTGGCTGTGGCGGGTGCTTGGCATCTTGCCAGACGGTGGGAATCAGGTTAGAAACGTCAAGGGTGATGACGCTGCGCTGGCTGTCGGGGTCCGGTAAGGAGATCTAGAACCATGGAGTAGGGTGTTTGTGGAGCGGCTCCGGTAGGGTGGACTATGGTGTGGGCGAAGCAGATCTGTGGCCGTGGACGAGGGTGTAGGTGAAGCTACTCCGGTAGGGTGGACTATGGTGTGGGCGAAGCGGATCTGTGGCCGTGGATGAGGGCGTAGGTGAAGCTGCTCCGGTGGTTGGGTTAAGGATGGTGTCGATGATGCGGATCTGCGGCCATGGACGGGGCGTCAGAAGCTGCTCCGGTAGGTTGGATGAGGGTGCGAGGAAGCGGATCTGAGGCCGTGGACTTGTGAGTTGGCAAAGCGGTCCCGGTAGGGTTGAAAATGTTATAGGCAAAGCTACTCCGGTGGGGTTGACGATGGTGTCGGCGAAGCGGCTCTGGTAGGGTTGAGGAAGGTGTCGGTGAAGAGGATCAGAGGCCGTCGACGGGGGCGTCGGTGGGGCGGCTCCGGGGGTGGATGAAGCGTCTCCGGTGGGGAGTAAAAATGAACCGCTGTAGATGTGTTGCGGTTGACGAGAGTACCGGCGAAGCAGATCCGGCGCCGTGGACAAGGCCGGCACTGAATGGGCTGTGGTACAGTGGTGGATGAGCAGTCTACTTGTTTCTAAGGGAGGTGGGAGGGTTAGATGCGGCCGCAGAAGCAGATTTGGCGAGGTGGACGCCACTGGCAGTGAATGGGCTCTAGTACGCTGGTGGATGAGCAGTCTAGGGTTTCGAGAGGGGAGGGGAGAAAAGCCGATGAAGTACGAACGGCATGATGTGAGATGCTCTGGTGCTGTGGAGTTAGTCGTTTTTGTGGGAGGGGGAGGAAATGGGGGTGCCGTGTAGTGGGGGGAACCGGAAGTTACCAAAGCAGCCCCAACCTATTATGTAGATGAGGGCGGTATTGTAACTGTTGGTTTCCGTGCACC
This sequence comes from Triticum aestivum, assembly GCF_018294505.1. Lineage (NCBI taxonomy): Eukaryota > Viridiplantae > Streptophyta > Magnoliopsida > Poales > Poaceae > Triticum > Triticum aestivum. Next base: position 592,213,792 of record NC_057800.1, on the reverse strand, counting down.
AAGGACAAAAGGGGAATTTTGCATGCTAAAGACTAAGGTGGCAGAAATTTTAGAAGGAGGCGGGAGATTTTGCCGCCCGCGGGATCGTTCGTATCTAGTTTCAACTAATTTTGTACCGTGCTAGCGGGAAGGTCATCCGAGACTATGTACATGGGGCACGCGTCAGCAGTTAATAACTGGTGTGAAGTCCACCCCAGAAAAAAAGACAATTACTCGGGATGATGCGTCGATAACTTGGACATTCACACAGGCGCGGCCAATCGTACGGGTGTAGTGGCGCGTTCACAACAAAAAATTCTCAGCCTATGTTTTCTCGTGTAAATATATAATTTAGTGCAATTGGTTATTTACTTTAAACATAATGCATTAACGTGTTAGTGTAGAGGCGCACAAAAAGAAATGGATATTGTAGTCCGCTACTTAAAAGTGTTACCTCATATGATTACATAGCCTCCATTTCATAAATTGTGTACCCTTTGAATTCATATATGAATATTACATATATTACTTCATAATAGAACCTTAAATCATCCAAGACTAATGATTTGGAATGCAAGAGTAACAATGGTGCATGTACATGATAGCTACATTGGTTGTTTGAAGAAACATCGCTGTAACTTTGGCATGCACAACTGAAAGGTTTATTTAAATAGAAAAAAGTGATACGTGAGTGCACAATCTTTATAGCGTTGAATCGATATTGTACCTTTGGCCACAATACGAAGTAGATATTGATTTATGTTCAAGCGATGCACGTCCACGATCGTAGATAGTGATACGTGAATGAATTGTGCAATCTCTCTCACACGCATACATATCTCATTTCCCTGTGGGCATCGGAGTCACACACGCGCACTTCATGTATTTCTCTCCCTCCGTCAAGGTTATAATTCGTCTTTCTACGCCGTCCTACAAGTCTCTCACACAGAAACACACACACTCTCTCTGTCGAACACGCCCACCCCTTTAATTCCGCCCACCCACAGCCACTAATGTCTCAAAGTATAATAATGTCTCTCAGACATATGCCTAAGGTTAACTCGAGTTCCAGAACCATATGAATACATACAATGGGATTCCAGCAGAGCACCTTTTGTTTTGAGATTTCGCTCTCTCTCTCCCTCTCTCTCTCACGCACACACGTGCATGCGCGCGCACACACACATTGTTTCTCGCTTCATTTTTCCGGCACTTGCATGCACACATTTTTTTATCTTCGTGATGCTTTAAGTGTGCCTCGCACAAATGCTATCTACCTATCCCTTAATATAGCCAGATATCTGTCACACAAACTCCTTCTCCCTACTAGCAAGACGCCCATGCATTCCACCGAACATCAAGATGCATTAGTATGAGTAGTTTATCTTGTGGAAGAAAAGGATGAATGAGGGAATGACTTATTTGCAAATGCGGAGAGGGGTGTGGGTATCTTTGTGCAAAATTGCCACAGTTTCCTTCCTATCCGTCGGTTATAAATAGGATGGCCTATATTGCAGGACGGCAGGAACACCATCATCACCAACTCTGTTTTTATAAGAGTAGGGATATGTGAGTGTCACTGCCCCCCCCCCCGACACCCACACCCACACAACCACACACACACACTTCCCAACACCGAAGGAGTAGGGTGACACCTCGTTCTTGATGCTAATCTATCGACTGGCTTCTCTCTCAAACACACACACACACACTACCCGACACCGAAGGAGTAGGGTGGCACCTCGATCTTGATAGTAATCTATCTACTCCTCTTTCAAACACACACACACATATACACACACTCGCTAGTTGTGCCTCTGTGCCTACCGCACACACTCTCGATACGTCTTTCTCTCCCTCCCCCTCCCCCCACCCTAATAATGACAGCAGAAGGGTGACAACTCAATCTAATCATAATCTGTCAATTGGTTTCTCTCTTGAACATTGTGTCTCTGTGCCTCGCTCGGTAGCCCCCTCGATATGTAGACTTCTCATGCACGCATAGCTGTAGTGACGATGACGCTGAACCCAGTGTGCCTCGTTTTTGACCGGCCTCATGTGATAGTTTTCACCCTGTTTTCTGTTAATTAACAAGGCAACCTTTTCTTTGTTACTACTAGTGAATTTTAAATCATTCGGGGCAGACATAAAATATATCACTTCAACCCAATTATCGTAGTAACTATTTTAAAAGAAACTAGCTAGATGCTCGTGTGTTGCACGTAACATCAAGATGCATTTGTATGAGTAGCTTATCTTGTGAGAGAAAAGGATGAACGAGGGAAGGCCGTATTTGCGAACGTGGAGAGGGGTGTGGGTATATTTTTGCAAAATTGCCATATTTTTCTTCCTATCCGTTAGATATAAACCCAACGGCCTATATTGCAGGATGGCACGCACACCATCATCACCAACTCTGTTTTCTACTCCCTCCATTCCTAAATATTTGTCTTTTTAGAGATTTCAACAAGTGACTACATATGGAGCAAAATGAGTGAATCTACACTCTAAAATATGTCTACATACACATCCGTATGTGGTAGTCCATTTGAAATCTGAAAAAGACAAATATTTAGGAACGAATGGAGTATAAGAGTAGACATGGAGATATATCTCCAGCATGGTCTACAACAAAAATGTGCTGGACTGGTTAGCGCCGGATGCTCGCAACGCGATGACATGAGTTCGAATTCTCTCTTTAACTTTAGATTTTTATATTATATATTATTTATTTAATATATACTTCTTTCGCTACTGTACTGATAGTGGAACCCACAGAGTACTTAGAATACAAGATTAATGATGGACTTGTTTCTTTTTAACTTTCTGTACGAAGCTGTAGCCACCCTGCAAATCACGTGTACACTGTACATGCAATTAATGTTTTATAGAGGGACAATCATACACGCAATTAACTCAAATGGATTGGATGTCACTCTATTATTTCCAGCATAAGAGCATCTCCAACGGCAGCCGGCAAATTTCCTCCCGCTTCCTTCCGTGAAGGACGACATCAAACGCCAGTGGCATACATTTTCACAACTCTAACCAACCAGATGAAATTCATGCAAACACAGACTGATTTCATATAAGCATGAAGGATTTCATATAAAAAAGCCGGATCTTCATATAAACATGATGGATTTCATTACATTTACATGAACTAAGCGGTGCCAATCCGACTCTCTTGGTATAAGTAATACTCCCTCCGTCCGGAAATACTTGTCCTAGAAATGGATGTATCTAGACTTATTTTAGTTATAGATACATACAATTTATCCATCGTTAGAAAAAAAATTCTCGCCAGCTGCAAAGGGAGTACATAATCTAAATGGCCGCCCGCGGATCCCTTTGTCTTCCTCATGTCCGGCAGACACTTTGCAGGGTCGACGAAGGTCCTCGGAAGAGACAAAGAAGCAAAGAAACCACCTGAATGCGCAGTCGTTGCCTCAGCAGTGCCCTTCATGGGACCCAAGTGGCGGCGGCCTCCCGTGTTCTACTTCTCCTCGATGATGGCGGCGGACACGGAGAAGCTGGCCACCGACTCGTCCCTCTCCACACACCCGGATTCTATCTCTGCCTGCATGGCACTGCCGCAGGCACGGGAGGCACGCCCACAGACATGGGAGGCGCGGCACAGCATAAACTGGTGTACGACATGGAAGTGACGACGCCCGTACCGGTGTGCTCGTCGTTGTGCCGGCGTGGAGCAACTTGCCACTCCTCATCGAGCTGAACTGGAGCAGCGAGTTGTTGAACCACGCGCCTGCTTGGGGCGGCAACCGGCTCCATCAGGCCAAACGAGGTTGGTGAAGCACCGAGCAGCCTCGCCCATATCCGGAGGGCTCGGCGGGCCACCCAGCCGGGTAATATGCCGGAGAACGGCTCCTTGGAAGCCATCGGAAGAGTGAAGAAAATGGTGAAGGGGGAGATGGGGGAGCAGCGGAGGGGTGCGATTCTTGCCCGTTGTCTGTCTGGCCTCATGTAAATAGAGGGCGGATGGTAGGAGCTTGGCCGACGTCTGGCCTCGTTTAAACTGAGGGCGGACGGGAGGAGCTCGGCTGGTGTTGCGTTTAATTCCAGCCTGCTCATGAACGGACGTGTGTCCGGAGTAGGTTTCTCGGTTTGCATGCGGGTTTAACGGAGGGGTTTGATGGAGGCGAGGAGGCGTGTTCGGCCAGGCATGCAGCGGGCGGCGCAGTACTATTCGATTTGACAGCAGGCGGCGTAGTTCCCGATAATGCAGACAAGGGAGGGAGTAGCGGTTCCCAAAATGTTGAAAGGCCAATGCATCCTCCTTCTATTAATGCATGAGGGAAGTAATGGGAGGAGGACCGGGAAAAGAGGCTGCACGATGTGAATGCAACGCAGTTTGCCCCCATATAAAGGTGTCCCTCCGTTCCAATGCATCTACCACATCATACGCACCTAAGCATTTGCCTAAGCACCTACACTAAGCGCAAAAAATCTCACTCCAGACCCATGGAGGCGATGCGCGCGAGCGGCCAGTGGCTATGCTAGATGGTCCACGATGTCGGCCTGTGGCATGGCGCCGAGGATCGTCTCCAGACAGTGTTGGAGACCGGCTGGTGGATGGCCGCCGTCGACGCCAACTACGACTCTTAGTTAGACCAGATGATCGTTGCCACCACCAACAAGTTCACCATCCTCACGAAGCTCGCGAACAACATCGCCATACTCCTCCAGCCCGCGCGCTCGGGCTCCTCATTGCCTGCTACCCTAATTGGCCTCCATGGCCAGAACCTCTTTGAATCACTGGTGGCCCTGTGACTGCCCGCTGACGCCATGAAGAATGTCCACCTAGAGGTCGCGCTCGCCGCGAGGCACCTCGCCCTGCAAGAATTCGTCGACCTACACATCCACGTGTACAAGCAAATCATGTACATAGGTATCTACAAGGCCAGTGAGGACGCTACGACGTTGGCCTTCCTCAACCCGCTGGAAGCCTTGGATGCCTTTGCTGAGAAGCACCTCGACCTCGCCAAAAAAGCCGCCGCTCCTTAGCCGCCGGTCGGTGGCCCGGTGCACTAAGTTGAGGAGGAGGAGGTCGTACGTTGATGGATGCATCTTTCTTCTTGCCTTCTGTAACCACCACTGCGATTGCATCATCATCATGGCATTAATTATTATTGTGTTGTTGCATTGTTGTTCCAGTCAATACCAACATGTGCGATCCCATTGCTTAATTATATGCATCACTGTAACTAGTACTCCATCCATCAATTTATAAGTTGTGCTTACCTTTTCCATCAACTTCGTGCAACACGCGGGCATCTTGCTAGAAACACTAGAACATGTGACCAAACCGACAATGCACCAACCTAGCTACTACGTACCCTGCTTATCTGGCGGAAATAGCCCCGCCCTAGCGTTTCCAATCGTTATTTCTATCTATCGATCGTGCCAAGGAGCAGAACCAAAATGTTACAATTTATACATGTTTGTCTACTCCTACTCCTATAAAAGACTCAGTTGGTGATGGTGGTGTGTCGGGCATCCGTCGTTTCTAACCATTAGATCTGCATCTAAAGGCTGTGAGGTAAGTTGTGGCATTTTTGCAACAATAGCCCACTTCCCTGCTCCAGTTCGCAGAAAATCCCTTATTATCTTGAAAGCAACCACATCCCTCCCTCACCTCATCAAAAATAACCTGAGAAATATATACTCCTATAAAAGACTCAGTTGGTGATGGTGGTGTGTCTGCCATCCGTCGTTTCTGACCATTAGATCTGCATCTAACGGTTGTGAGCTAAGTTGTGGCATTTTTGCAACAATAGCCCACTTCTCTGCTCCAATTTGCAGAAAACCCCTTATTATCTTGAAAGCAACAATAGCCCACTTCCCTCCCTCACCTCATCAAAAACAGCCTGAGAAATATATTTTGAGTGAAACGTACTCCCTCCATTCCTAAATATTTGTCTTTCTAGAGATTTCAATAAGTGACTACATACAGAGCAAAATGAGTGAATCTACACTTCAAAATATGTCTTTATAATCTATATGTGATAGTCCATTTGAAATCTCTAAAACGACAAATATTTAGGAACAGAGGGAGTAATATATTAGGAGTATATCAAAACAAGAGTGATTTCTTTCAAGTTTGTGAACAAGTACACCTGCCCGTACTCATAGCGTAGCTAGGGGCGGTCGGACGGCGCCGGAATCAACCTCGCAAGCGGAGGCAGAATGTGGAGGTCGCCGGAGTTGAGGAAGACGGCGAGCAGAGGCCACTCCAGGGGCTCCAAGTGGGCGAGACGGCCTCACCGGAGAGAGGCGGAGGCCCTGGAGGGGTCGGCCAGGCCTGGAAGGGGCTGGAGCTACTGCGACGACCAGAGGGGATCGCTGGTGAGCTTGAGCTCAGGGACAGCGGCCCGAGGCCTGCCCAGCCGGGCTCCGGCTTCCTACTTGATCGTGGGGTGTGTGTGAGTTCTGGATGGTGCTCGAGGAGGCTGGGGGGCTCTATTTATAGGCGAGCGGCGACGGTGCTCCGGGCTCCACCGGTAGACACCTGTCCACGGCGCCCGGCGACGAGCGGCATCAGTGAGAGGGGCAGAAGGCGACGAAGGTCACACGGCCACTGTGGGCAGGCGAAGATGAGCACAGGAGCAAGAGGATGGCGACGAGCATAGTGCGCTCCGCACTATTGGGCTGGCCGGACCTTGCCCGTGCTCGTTGCAGCGAGCTCCGGCATCAGCGAGCGCCAGGGAGGAGTTAAGAACATTGAGACGATGATGGTGGCGAGAGTTTGGATGGTTGGGCAGGCGGGGAAGAGAGCACACGAGCAACAGAGGCTCGGGCGTGTCGCAGAGCGCGTCAGCTGCATGCCAGCACGCCTGGACGAACGCGGTCACCGCGTGAACTATGACATCAGGTCGATCTAAGCAAAAACTCAATGTCTGGCATGTTGTTCGTGGTAGTTTTGAGTGTTACCGCGATTTCATTTGGATCCAGGTGTAGTAGAGAAGTTTTCACACACCAAGTAAGTTTCTGGTTAGTAACTTGGTGATGTTACTGTGGTTAAATGGCTTGGAGTTTGAAGCTGTGCTTTGGAGGCTAGTGATAAGTTACTAAGGTAAAGATGCACAAGAAAGTTCAGGTCAAATGGAGCAAGTAAAATGGTAGTTGCTGTAGAAACCACCATTTCTGTCCAGAATAGAAAAGATTTTCTGTAGCAAAAATATTCCAAAAAGTGATGAAATATTTTTGCTCAGGAAGGTGCACTAGGGTTCACAGAATATTTTTGAATTATCTCAAATTTTTCTGAGCCATAAAAATTGGGTTTGCTTTGAAGCAAACAGATCTGGCTTAGGGTTTTTTGAAAGAAAATGAATATTTTTCATTTAAGAAAAATATTCCAAAGATTATTTTTGGGTGGGTCAGAAGTGAAATGATGATTTAGGAGGGAAGTGAAGCACTTGGGTGAAAGCCAAGGATGCCCACGTGTTTAAGTCCATATGAAAAGATTTAGAAACTCCAAGTTTCAAAAACTTTCAAATAAAAAATCAAGCAAATAAGAAAGGGCAAAACCCAGGCTGTCACAAACCTCCCCCACTTAGAACGAATCTCGTCCTCGAGATTCGGTTGCTTGGGAAAACTACTCTGGATACTAATCCCTAAGGAATTCTTCCTGCTCCCAAGTTGCTTCTGACTCTGTGTGATGCTCCCACTGAACCTTGTAAAATTTTTTGACTTTACTGCGAGTGACCCTTTCCATCTGATCCAAAATTTTGAACAGTCTCTCTACATAAGTTAAATCTTTTGCCAATTATATCTCAGCCATTGTAGTTCTTTTCTCAGGGGGGGTATGCATTGTCTCAATTGAGAAACATGGAACACGTTGTGTATGTCTACCAATTCCGGGGGTAGTTCCAGTTGATATGCAACCGTTCCCCCTCGAGACATAATCGGGAATGGACTAATGAATCTGGGTGCTAGCTTTCCATGAGTCTAAAATCTCTTGACTCCTTCCATAGGAGTGACTCGGAGGTATGCGTGTTCTCCGGGTTCAAAACTGACCTGCCGATGTTTGGCATCATAATAACTCTTCTGTTGAGATTTGGCCAATTGCAGTCTGTCTCGGATTTCCCTAACTTGTTTCTCAGCTTCCAGCATGAGATCTGTTCCAAAGATACGGCTATCTCAAGTGTAAGACCAATTAGAGGAGTGCGGCACTTACGGCCATAAAGATCTTCATATGGTGACATCTTTAGACTGGTCTGGAAACTGTTGTTATAAGAGAACTCGGCATACGGCAAGCAGTCTTCCCATTTAACACCTTTGGCTAGCACACAGGCTCGCAACATATCTTTGAGTATTTGGTTTACCTGCTCTGTCTGTCCATCTGTCTGAGGGTGATAGGCAGTACTATATTTTAGTGTTGTCCCCAAGGCTTGATGGAGATGGGACCAAAAAGCGGAGGTAAACAAAGAACCTCGGTCGGAAGTGATAGTTCGGGGTAGTCCATGCAGATTGATGATCCTGGATACATACAGTTGTGCAAGTTCATTTGCTCTGTATCTGGTGCTGATCGGAATGAAATGAGCAACCTTGGTCACGGTGTCTATTATAACCCAGATTGCATACTTGCCTCGCTGAGTCCTAGGCAATCCTGTGATGAAATCCATGCAAACGTCATCCCATTTCCATTGTGAAACTGGCAGCGGTTGGAGAAGTCCGGCTGGTTTCTGATGATCTGCTTTCACCTTGTTGCATATGTCGCAGCAGGCTACAAAATAGGCAATGTCTTTCTTCTTCCCATCCCACCAGAATATTTGTCTAAGGTCCTCATACATTTTCGTACCTCCCGGGTGAATGGAATATGCGGATTCATGGGCTTCTGACATGATTTTCTTCTTCAAGTCCGGTTGATTTGGCACACAAATGTGTCCACGGAATCGGAGGGTACCAAATTCGTCCTTGTAGAAGTCAGAAGCCTACTTTGCCATCTAGCCCTTGGCACATCTCTGTAGGTTGGTGTCAGCTGGCTGTGCCTTGCAGATCTCCATCTCAAGTGTGGGGGTAACTTCCAAAATATTAGCGAGGTCAGCCTCTATGATGACCAAGTTGAGTTGAGCGATCTCCTCTTGGAGTTTAGTGGGCAATGATTTTAACATGACATTTAAGCTGACGGGCTTTCGACTGAGCGCATCAGCAACGATGTTGGCCTTGACTGGATGGTAATTTATTCCAAGGTCATAATCCTTTACCAACTCTAACCATCTTCGCTGACGGAGATTTAAATTTGGCTAAGTGAAAATGTACTTGAGGCTTTTGTGGTCGGTAAAAATATGGCACCTTTTTCCAATGAGGTAGTGTCTCCAAATTTTTAATGCATGAACCACTGCAGCCAATTCCGAATCATGAGTAGGATAATTTCCCTCATGAGGTCGTAGCTGTCGCGATCCATATGCTACTACCTTGCTGTCTTGCATCAACACGCAACCAATACCTTGTCTGGAGGCATCGCAGTACACATCAAAGCTGTGATAAATGTCTGGAAGAGTCAATACAGGTGCAGTTGTCAGTTGTATCTTCAGCTCATTAAAACTCTTCTCACAGTCCTTTTTCCACTTAAACTTTGTATCCTTTTTGAGCAGCTCCGCCATGGATTTAGCAATTTTGGAAAACCCTTCAATAAAACGACGATAGTATCCAGCTAATCCGAGGAAACTTCGGATCTGTGTCACGGTTGTGGGTGGTACCCAATCGAGCACATCCTTTAATTTGCTCGGGTCCACGGCTATACCTTCGGCGGATAGTTCATGTCCGAGAAATCCAACCTTCTTGAGCCAAAATTCACACTTACTGAACTTGGCGTATAACTGATGGTCGCGGAGCCGTTGTAGTACTGCTCGGGGGTGATCCTTGTGTTCTTCTTCACCCTTGGAGTAAATGAGGATGTCATCGATGAAGACTACCACGAATTTGTTGAGGAAGTCCATAAATACTTTGTTCATCATATGCATGAAGAAAGCAGGGGCATTGGTGAGACCAAAGGACATCATGGTATATTCGTAAAGACCGTACCGAGTTGTGAATGTGGTCTTAGGAATATCTTCCTTTTTAATCTTGAGCTTATGATATCCGGTCCATAAATCAATTTTAGAGAATACCTTGGCCCCACTTAGCTGATCAATCAGATCATCAATCCTTGGCAGCGGGTATTTATTTTTCATGGTGACCTCATTCAGCTGGCGGTAATCTATGCACATACGGAGACTACCATCCTTTTGCCCACGAAAATTGTAGGTGATCCCCACGGTGAGGAGCTGGGACGAATATAACCTTTCTGGAGTAATTTTTCAAGCTGTTTCTTTAGCTCCACTAATTCTGATGAGGGCATCCGGTAATACTTCTTGTATAATGGTGCGGTTCCGGGCACAAGATCTATGGCAAACTCCAATTCCCGATCTGGTGGCATGCCTGGCAGTTCTTCTGGAAACACATCAGGGTACTCACTGACCACAGGAAAAAATTCCAATTCAACCACAACAGTGCACACTAATTCTGGCTTGGGTATATTCTTGCGAGCATAGAATTTGGTGAGCTGCCCATCCAGACTGGTCAGATTGACTTCTCGGGTTGCGCAGTTTATGCAAACTTGATATTTGGTCAACCAATTCATGCCCAATATAATATCCAACTTTTCAGACTCAAGGATTATCAGAGATGTTGGAAAGCGGACCCCGTTGATATTGATCTCTAGATCACGGCAGACCAGATTGCTCTTGATTATGGATCCCGGGGTTTGTACCAGCATATTTTTGCCCAAAATGGTGCAAGGAAAATTGTTTTGGGCGGCAAAACTCCGAGAAATAAAAGAATGGGAAGCCCAGAGTCAAATAAAATTATGGAAGGTATGTCATTAACAGAAAACATACCAATGACGACTTCTGGCTTTTCTTGGGCTTCATCGGCGGAGATATGATGCACGTGCCCGGTGAAGTTTTGTTGGTTTGGCCGTGACTCCATAAAATTGACTTGCGACCGACTTAGGGCATTTGTCTTGTTGTTCTTGGGGCACTGCTTGGCATAATGTCCATGTTGCCCACAAATGAAACAAGAATTATTGCACTGACGCTCCTCATGCATTGGATTGGTCACAATATTCTTGACTTGAGTGGTGGTCTTGTTAACATTCTGCTGCCAATTTGGCTTGTATTCTACCTGAGTCTGCTGCCAGGTACGAGCCTTTTGCATAGGTGGCCCATCCTTCTTTGGCTCAAACTTGCGCTTGTTGTCGTTAGCAGGCCTATTATCGGAGATAAGCTTGTGCTCCCGTTCAGCAATGAACGCCTTGTCCACCAGAGTTTGGAAATCCGTGAAATCAAACATACTGAGAGCACACTGAAGTTGCAGATTTAAACTTCCAAGAAATCTGTCAATCTTCCTTTCTTCGGTGGCCACATTATATAGAGAGTAACGGGCCAAATGATTGAATTTTTGCAGATATTCGTCCACAGACTGATTTCCTTGGATGACCGCGAGAAATTCATGCTGCTTGGCCTTCATAACTCTAGTAGGGATATGATATTTTTGGAACTTATCCTTAAATTTCTCCCAGGTGATTTCCTCATCAATCGGCCACATGGCCTTTGTATTTTCCCACCATATGGCAGATGCGCCTTCAAGGTAATGAGTTACAAATGGAACTTTATCATTTCCTTCAGTACGGGCAATCTCAAGCTTTTTCTCCATTGTGCGTAACCAGTCGTCTGCATCCATTGGGTCAACAATCTGACTGAAACTGGGTGGATTGGTCCTCTGAAAGTCTGACAGCTTTGAGTGATGACCATTCTGATTTCCATTCTGTCCAACCATAGCTTGAACACTTGTCAATATTTCAATCAGATCATTGTTCCTTTTTTTCTTCAAACATACGCAGAATTTGCTCGGTGGAGGGAGGATCAGGCGGTGGAGGTGGTGGATGAACGTACGGCTCGGGAGAATGTCCTGCCTGTCGTGCAGAATGACAAACAGGAGTTCCCTCACGAACGTTGCTACTGCTGCCTCCCCGCATCATCCTATTGTGAATTTTTCCCAAGACAACACAATCGATATGAGAAACACCCAAAACTAAATTGGGGAAAAGCCAGCGACAAATCTCGGAAGAAAGCAGAAGAGCGAAAAAAAATGCGGCGAATAAAGTCCCAACATAATTATACATAGACTCATACATGAAAAGTAAACAACCTGACTGGTTCACTACTCTCATACAGGCAATGAAACATCATGACTCGTAAGACTACATCCATACATCATCCAAACAACTGCGAATACTCAAAGATACTACTGCTCTGCTGGTGCTGCGGCGTCCTCCCCTGGAGTGGTCTCGGATCCTGAACTGACGTGGTTAACGGAAACCTCCGGGTTAAAGGTAACACGACGGCGCTACCTTGAGGGCTCTCCCTCAGGGGCAGGGATAGGATGAAGCATCGGGGCTACAGGAGTAGCAAGAAGTGAGACCCACTCGGCAGGAGTACTGAGAGGGTTCACGGCCGAGACGCCCGTGCTACCCGGTGGAGTAACCGGCGAAATTGGGGATCTAGAACTGACTGGGACATAAGGGGTAAATCCCAGTGAAGATGGAGTAGTGGCAGATCTAGAAGTGGCCAAAGTAGTGGCTAAAGCAGTACGAGTACAAGTCAGCTCTCGAGCCAGCTCGTGGATCATGAGATAGCTAGTAGTGATATAATGAGCAAGGTGGCTAGCAACACTATCAGAATCTGAATCAATGAGAGGGAAACGGACACGACCGTTGTCATGCATAGATGGGTAGTAGTAGAAACCTGGGTGGTTCTGCATTCGGACCTTGTTGTAGCAAAGTTCGACAAGGACCTCAAATGCAGCAAACTAGACAGCCTGAGAAGCGATGGAGGCATAACTGCTCCGAGAAGTGCGAGTGTAAGAGCTGGAATCGGAACTAGTGCGCAGAGTGACCACTGTGTGATACTCATATACTGAATCAGCTAGATGCTCCCGGTACACATGATAGACTGGGTCGTCTCTGAGAGGGTACAGCCGACGCCACACTTTGCGAAGGAGGTGCGGTGACGTGTACGACATCAGCTGCAACTGGCACGGATACGACACCAGAGCCATCTACACCCACAACCATTAGCAGGTTAGCATAAATATATAAACCGAATGCATGCAACTCAATAATCAGCACAAATTACTACAGGTACTCAACTAAAACTCGTATCTAGTGCGGCGTAGTCTAGCGTGGCCTATAGTCAGCATGGCTCTGATACCAAACGTTGTGGCACCCCGGCTCAGAGCGACCGATTTACCATGCATTGCTAGGCCATGTCAATGGACCGAATCAAGGCCTTCCCACAAAGGAAAATGTGGTTGCACTGGAAAGAAACTCGATTCAGCGGCACCATGACCCAGTCAACGATATATTCAAGTTGAGTTATATTCAGGTTTAACCTTAAACTAAAAATGACCGGTGTCACAGCATGCCATGAAATGCAAAACAACACATGCATCATATAGTGATAAAAATAACCGATGTCATCCTTATACACACCAAGCATAACGTCAACAACTCAAATTACTCTACTTGCTCAAATAACTCACAACTTAACCAAAATATTTTGCAACCAGTTTTATTGATTTCTTACGCAAGAAAGTAACTCCGATAAATTTATCTTATGCTTGTCAAAAAGATTTCACTATCAACAACTCTTACTTTCTTTATCACTAAGTAGGGTTCAAACATTCTGTAAGACAAGTAATATGATTAAACAAGTATTTAACACGACATTTTCTAACAAATTTTTATCAATCTAAGAGGGGGGAAACATAGCTTTAAATAATTGCTAACATGCATAACAAAATTATTTCTAACATCACCTCAAATAAGTCTTATCTTGCTTTATCCACTAAACTAGTTTCACCCACTCTGTAGATCAAGCATAACAACTAACCAATGTTTAACAGAATATAAATAACTCCATAATCATTTAAATGCATGGATTAATCATTTCATTCAAGTAATAAAATCACAAATATTGAAGTGGCACCATGAAAATGTTGTTGTGGCTTGCCTTAGTGCAGATGAGGTTCACAAGCCTCCTAGTGATCCTCAAGACAAGCTTCACCTTCTGAAAATAGTTTTAAACACAAAAAGAAAATATCAAGAACACTTCTAAAAATCACCAAAAATTCTAGACAGCTCATAAAAATCTCATCTTTGGTGAGCTCTAGATTTCTTATCAAAGAACACAATGCAAAAAGAATCAATTCATTTGGACTTATGGTTGAAAAGTTATAACTGTTTGAAGTGTTCTGTAAATTCAAATGAATTTGAATAAAAGAAATAGACTGGGGGTGACGTCAAAGGCGTAAAGCCCAGGGGCACCACCACTCGTACCTCATCGCGCGCGTACTTAGTGGCTGACTAGCGAGCCCCGCTACTCAGGTGGGGAAGAGGGAGAAGGAAACAGAGGGGGCCGCGGCTTCGCCGGAGCTCTTGCCGGCAACGAGGGCTCCTTGGCCGAAACGAGAGGGAGGGATGGCAAGAGGGGGTTGAGGCGCACCTGCCCGTACCCGTAGCGTAGCTAGGGGCGGTCAGACGGCGTCGGAATCAACCTCGCAAGCGGAGGTGGAACGTGGAGGTCGCCGGAGTTGAGGAAGACGGCGAGCAGAGGCCACTCCAGGGGATCCAAGTGGGCGAGATGGCCTCACCGGAGAGAGGCGGAGGCCTTGGAGGGGTCACCCAGGCCTGGGAGAAGCTGGAGCTACTGCAGCGACCAGAGGGGATCGTCGGCAAGCTCGATCTCGGGGACGGCGGCCCGAGGCCTGCCCGGCCGGGATCCGACTTCCTACTCGATCATGGGGTGTGTGTGAGTGCTGGATGGTGCTTGAGGAGGCTGGAGCGGGCTCTATTTATAGGCGAGCGGCGAGGGTGCTCCGGGCTCCGCCGCTGGACACTTGTCCACGGCGCCCGGTGACGAGCGGCGTCAGTGAGAGGGGGAGAAGGCGACGGAGGTCACGCGGCCACTGTGGGCGGGCGGAGACGAGCACAGGATCAAGAGGATGGCGACGAGCACAGTGCGCTCCGCACTGTTAGGCTGGCCGGACCTTGCCCGTGCTCGCTGCGGCGAGCTCGCTGCGGGAGGAGTTAAGAACGTTGAGACAATGATGGTGGAGAGAGTTGGCATGGTTGGGCAGGCGGGGAAGCGATCACGCGAGCAACACAGGCTCAGGCGCATCACAGAGTGCGTCGACTGCATGCCAGCACGCCTAGACGAATGCGGTCACCGTGTGAACTATGACACCAGGTGGATCTAAGCAAAAACTCAATGTCTGGCATGTTGTTCGTGGTAGTTTTGAGTGTTACCACGATTTTGTTTGGATCCAGGTGCAGTAGAGAAGTTTTCACACACCAAGTAAGTTTTTTGGTCAGTAACTTGGTGATGTTATTGTGATCAAATGGCTTGGAGTTTGAAGCTGTGCTTTGGAGGCTAGTGATAAGTTACTAAGGTAAAGATGCATAAGAAAGTTCAGGTCAAATGGAGCAAGTAAAATGGTAGTTGCTGTAGAAACCACCATTTCTGTCCAGAATAGAAAAGATTTTCTGTAGCAAAAATAATCCAAAAAGTGATGAAATTTTTTTGCTCAGGAAGGTGCACTAGGGTTCACAGAATATTTCTGAATTATCTCAGATTTTTCTAAGCCATACAAATTGGGGTTGCTTTGAAGCAAACAGATATGGCTTAGGGTTTTTGGAAAGAAAATGAATATTTTTCATTTAAGAAAAATATTCCAAAGATTATTTTTGGGTGGGTCAGAAGTGAAATCATGATTTAGGAGGGAAGTTAATCACTTGGGTGAAATCCAAGGATGCCCAAGTGTTTAAGTCCATATGATAAGATTCAGAAACTCCAAGTTTCAAAAACTTTCAAATGAAAAATCAAGGAAATAAGAAAGGGCAAAACCCAGGCTGTCACATTGATCCACTTCCGAACAACCCTTGGGTGGTCGGTGATTGTGGCAACGATGCTCAACGAGCCTTCGACGAGGACATGTTGGACGCTAAAAACCTGCATCTTGATCTCTTTCACCATTTGGAACCGCTGGACCGGAGGGCTATGGTTTGGAGAATTAGGATTAGATGGCTAGTCTAACTGAAGAAGATGATTATGTATAGGGGCTCTGGAATTACTCCAGGAGGATGTGAAGAGGTTAAAATGATGTGAATGCAGTGTGGTTTGGATGCAAATGAAGATCAAGGAGTAGTGAAAAAGCCGAGGAAAATCGATTCCCGATGGAGAAGTAAATGGGAGAAGTTATGTGCATGAATGAGGGAAGCTGCGGTGGTTTGACTGCTGCATGCAATTGATTGGATGGGCTCTTCGGTTGCCTTTTCTCTCTCCCACGCGCACAGAATGGCCCACTCGTATGCTGCAGTTTATTGGCTGGAGTTTGGCTGCAACTGCTCATGCGTACACTAATTAATGCTGTGAATGCGGGGCATGGAGGGAAATGTGCGCATACAAAAGGGTATATACGTAGACTAATTACAGAGATACTGAAAAAGTTATGCGTAGACAAAAGAGGACTGGAGGGAGTACTACTCATGTTCCTACTACAATTAAGGAATATGCGGTTATCCTCAAAAATAAAAGTCCTTCTTCGCGCTTCCGCATGCACGAGAATTTGGTTCTACTTGCAATATGGATGATAGCTGGAGGATGAAGTGAACCCAGAGGCATGCTAGCACGGGAGTGTACTCCTATTCCTACTACTCCTACTAGTAGTAGGTGTTGTTGTTGTACAATTGTGGTACACTTGATGGTCAAAATACTAGTATTCATCCGGTCCTCACAGTGAAGTGACAAGACACTGCGCCTGAGGTGACACCAGTCCAGGCGGCGTGTCCGGGTTACCAAAGTCAGCCTCAACTTGTGCAATGTGCAGTCACTGTCACCACCGCTGTATAGCATGCTGAAGGAAATATGCCCTAGAGGCAATAATAAAGTTATTATTTATTTCCTTATATATCATGATAAAAGTTTATTATTCATGCTAGAATTGTATTAACCGGAAACATAATACATGTGTGAATACATAGACAAACAGAGTGTCACTAGTATGCCTCTACTAGACTAGCTTGTTAATCAAAGATGGTTATGTTTCCTAACCATGGACAAAGAGTTGTCATTTGATTAACAGGATCACATCATTAGATGAATGATCTGATTGACATGACCCATTCCATTATCTTAGCACCCGATCGTTTAGTATGTTGCTATTGCTTTCTTCATGACTTATACATGTTCCTATGACTATGAGATTATGCAACTCCTGTTTGCCGGAGGAACACTTTGTGTGCTACCAAACGTCACAACGTAACTGGGTGATTATAAAGGAGCTCTACAGATGTCTCCAAAGGTACATGTTGGGTTGGCGCATTTCGAGATTAGGATTTGTCACTCCGATTGTCGGAGAGGTATCTCTGGGCCCTCTCGGTAATGCA
Organism: Triticum aestivum; assembly: GCF_018294505.1. NCBI lineage: Eukaryota > Viridiplantae > Streptophyta > Magnoliopsida > Poales > Poaceae > Triticum > Triticum aestivum. The sequence continues at coordinate 592,196,304 of NC_057800.1, read as the reverse complement.
CATCACATAAGCCTTGCAAGCATTGCAACTAATGAGTTAGTTGTGAGATGATGTATTATGGAACGAGTAAAGAGACTTGCCGGTAACGAGATTGAACTAGGTATTGAGATACCGACGATCGAATCTCGGGGAAGTAACATACCGATGACAAAGGGAACAACGTATGTTGTTATGCGGTCTGACCGATAAAGATCTTCGTAGAATATGTAGGAGCCAATATGAGCTTCCAGGTTCCGCTATTGGTTATTGATCGGAGACGTGTCTCGGTCATGTCTACATTGTTCTCGAACCCGTAGGGTCCGCACGCTTAAGGTTTCGATGACAGTTGTATTATGAATTTATGAGTTTTGATGTACCGAAGCTAGTTCGTAGTGCCGGATGTGATCACGGACATGACGAGGATTCTCGAAATGGTCGAGACATCAAGATTGATATATTGGACGGCTATATTCGGACGCCGGAAGTGTTCCGGGTGATTTCGGAGAAAACCGGAGAGCCGGAGGGTTATCGGAACCCTACCGGGAGAAGTAATGGGCCATATGGGCCTTAGTGGAAAGAGAGAGGGGAAGCCAAAGGTGGGCCGTGTGCCTCCTCCCCCCTGGTCCGAATTGGACTAGGAGAGGGGGGCGGCGCCCCCCTTTCCCTCTCCCTCCCCACTTCTTTCCCCCTCCTAGTAGGAGTCCTACTCCTACTAGGAGGCGGACTCCTCCTTGGCACGCCTATAGGGCCGGCCGGCCTCCTCCCCTTGCTCCTTTATATACGGGGGCAGGGGGCACCCCTAGACACACAAGTTGATCCACGTGATCATATTCTTAGCCGTGTGCGGTGCCCCCTTCCACCATAGTCCTCGATAATATTGTAGCGGTGCTTAGGCGAAGCCCTGCGACGGTAGTGCATCAAGATCGTCACCATGCCGTTGTGCTGACGGAACTCTTCCCCGACACTTTGCTGGATCGGAGTCCGGGGATCGTCATCGAGCTGAACGTGTGCTAGAACTCGGAGTTGCCGTAGTTTCGGTGCTTGATCGGTCGGGCCGTGGAGACGTACGACTACATCAACCAAACGCTTCCGTTGTCGATCTACAAGGGTACGTAGATCACACTCTCCCCTCTCGTTGCTATGCATCACCATGAACTTGTGTGTGCGTAGGAAATTTTTGAAATTACTACGAAACCCAACAGTGGCATCCGAGTCTGGTTTTTATATGTTGACGGTATATGCACGAGTAGAACACAAGTGAGTTGTGGGCGATATAAGTCATACTACTTACCAGCATGTCATACTTTGGTACGGCGGTATTGTTGGATGAAGCGGCCCGGACCGACATTACGCGTACGCTTACGCGAGACCGGTTCTCCCGACGTGCTTTGCACATAGGTGGCTTGCGGGTGACAATTTCTCCAACTTTAGTTGAACCGAGTGTGGCTACGGCCGGTCCTTGCAAAGGTTAAAACAGCACCAACTTGACAAACTATCGTTGTGGTTTTGATGTGTAGGTAAGATTGGTTCTTGCTTAAGCCCGTAGCAGCCACGTAAAACTTGCAACAACAAAGTAGAGGACGTCTAACTTGTTTTTGCAGGGCATGTTGTGATGTGATATGGTCAAGACATGATTTTATTGTATGAGATGATCATGTTTTGTAACCGAGTTATCGGCAACTGGCAGGAGCCATATGGTTGTCGCTTTATTGTATGCAATGCAATCGCCCTGTAATGCTTTACTTTATCACTAAGCGGTAGCGATAGTCGTAGAAGCATAAGATTGGCGAGACAACAACGATGCTATGATGGAGATCAAGGTGTCGCGCCGGTGACGATGGTGATCACGACAGTGCTTCAAGGATGGAGATCACAAGCACAAGATGATGATGGCCATATCATATCACTTATATTGATTGCATGTGATGTTTATCTTTTATGCATCTTATCTTGCTTTGATTGACGGTAGCATTATAAGATGATCTCTCACTAAATTTCAAGATAAAAAGTGTTCTCCCTGAGTATGCGCCGTTGCCAAAGTTTGTCGTGCCCAGACACAACGTGATGATCGGGTGTGATAATCTCTATGTCCATCTACAACGGGTGCAAGCCAGTTTTGCACACGCAGAATACTCAGGTTAAACTTGACGAGCCTAGCATATGCAGATATGGCCTCGGAACACTGAGATCGAAAGATCAAGCGTGAATCATATAGTAGATATGATCAACATAGCGATGTTCACCATTGAAAACTACTCCATTTCACGTGATGATCGGTTATGGTTTAGTTGATTTGGATCACGTGATCACTTAGATGATTAGAGGGATGTCTATCTAAGTGGGAGTTCTTGAGTAATATGATTAATTGAACTTAAATTTATCATGAACTTAGTCCCTGATAGTATCTTGCTTGTTTATGTTAATTTTAGATAAATGGCCCGTGTTGTTGTTTCGTTAAATTTTAATGCGTTCCTTGAGAAAGCAAAGTTGAAAGATGATGGTAGCAATTACACGGACTGGGTCCGTAACTTGAGGATTATCCTCATTGCTGCACAGAAGAATTACGTCCTGGAAGCACTGCTGGGTGCCAGGCCTGTTGTTGGAGCAACACCAGATGTTATGAATGTTTGGCAGAGCAAAGCTGATGACTACTCGATAGTTCAGTGTGCCATGCTTTACGGCTTAGAAACGGGACTTCAACGACGTTTTGAATGTCATGGAGCATATGAGATGTTCCAGGAGTTGAAGTTAATATTTCAAGCAAATGCCCGGATTGAGAGATATGAAGTCTCCAATAAGTTCTATAGCTGCAAGATGGAGGATAACAGTTCTGTCAGTGAGCATATACTCAAAATGTCTGGGTATAATAATCACTGGATTCAGATGGGAGTTAATCTTCCAGATGATTGCGTCATTGACAGAATTCTCCAATCACTGCCACCAAGTTACAAGAGCTTTGTGATGAACTATAATATGCAAGGGATGAATAAGACTATTCCCGAGCTCTTCGCAATGCTGAAAGCTGCGGAGGTAGAAATCAAGAAGAAGCATCAAGTGTTGATGGTCAACAAGACCACTAGTTTCAAGAAAAAGGGCAAAGGGAAGAAGAAGGGGAACTTCAAGAAGAAAAGCAAGCAAGTTGCTGATCAGGAGAAGAAACCCAAGTCTGGACCTAAGCTTGAAACTGAGTGCTTCTACTGCAAGCAGACTGGTCACTGGAAGCGGAACTGCCCCAAGTATTTGGCAGATAAGAAGGATGGCAAGGTGAACAAAGGTATATGTGATATACATGTTATTGATGTGTACCTTACTAGAGCTCGCAGTAGCACCTGGGTATTTGATACTGGTTCTGTTGCTAATATTTGCAACTCGAAACAGGGACTACGGATTAAGCGAACACTGGCAAAGGACGAGGTGACGATGCGCGTGGGAAATGGTTCTAAAGTCGATGTGATCGTGGTCGGCACGCTACCTCTACATCTACCTTCGAGATTAGTATTAGACCTAAATAATTGTTATTTGGTGCCAGTGTTGAGCATGAACATTATATCTAGATCTTGTTTAATGCGAGACGGTTATTCATTTAAATCAGAGAATAATGGTTGTTCTATTTATATGAGTAATATCTTTTATGGTCATGCACCTTTGAAGAGTGGTCTATTTTTGATGAATCTCGATAGTAGTAACACACATATTCATAATGTTGAAGCCAAAAGATGCAGAGTTGATAACGATAGTGCAACTTATTTGTGGCACTACCATTTAGGTCATATCGGTATAAAGCGCATGAAGAATCTCCATACCGATGGACTTTTGGAACCTCTTGATTATGAATCACTTGGTACTTGCGAACCGTGCCTTATGGGCAAGATGACTAAAACACCGTTCTCCGGTACAATGGAGAGAGCAATAGATTTGTTGGAAATCATACATACAGATGTATGTGGTCCGATGAATGTTGAGGCTCGTGGCAGATATCGTTATTTTCTCACCTTCACAGATGATTTAAGCAGATATGGGTATATCTACTTAATGAAGCATAAGTCTGAAACATTTGAAAAGTTCAAAGAATTTCAGAGTGAAGTTGAAAATCATCGTAACAAGAAAATAAAGTTTTTGCGATCTGATCGTGGAGGAGAATATTTGAGTTACGAGTTTGGTCTACATCTGAAACAATGCGGTATAGTTTCGCAACTCACGCCACCCGAAACACCTCAGCGTAATGGTGTGTCCGAACGCCGTAATCGTACTTTACTTGATATGGTGCGATTTATGATGTCCCTTACAAATTTACCGCTATCATTTTGGGGTTATGCTCTAGAGATGGCCGCATTCACGTTAAATAGGGCACCATCAAAATCCATTGAGACGACACCTTATGAACTATGGTTTGGCAAGAAACCAAAGTTGTCATTTCTTAAAGTTTGGGGCTGCAATGCTTATGTGAAAAAGCTTCAACCTGATAAGCTCGAACCCAAATCGGAGAAATGTGTCTTCATAGGATACCCAAAGGAGACTGTTGGGTACACCTTCTATCACAGATCCGAAGGCAAGACATTCGTTGCTAAGAATGGATCCTTTCTAGAGAAGGAGTTTCTCTCGAAAGAAGTGAGTGGGAGGAAAGTAGAACTTGACGAGATAACTGTACCTGCTCCCTTATTGGAAAGTAGTACATCACAGAAACCTGTTTCTGCGACACCTACACCAATTAGTGAGGAAGCTAATGATAATGATCATGAAACTTCAGAACAAGATACTACTGAACCTCATAGATCAACCAGAGTAAGATCCGCGCCAGAGTGGTACGGTAATCTTGTTCTGGAAGTCATGCTACTAGATCATGATGAACCTACGAACTATGAAGAAGCGATGGTGAGCCCAGATTCCGAAAAATGTCTTGAAGCCATGAAATCTGAGATGGGATCCATGTATGAGAACAAAGTATGGACTTTGGTTGACTTGCCCGATGATCAGCAAGCAATTGAGAATAAATGGATCTTCAAGAAGAAGACTGACGCTGACGGTAATATTACTGTCTACAAACATCGACTTGTCACAAAAGGTTTTCGACAAGTTCAAGGGGTTGACTACGATGAGACCTTCTCACCCGTAGCGATGCTTAAGTCTGTCCGAATCATGTTAGCAATTGCCGCATTTTATGATTATGAAATTTGGCAGATGGATGTCAAAACTGCATTCCTGAATGGATTTCTGGAAGAAGAGTTGTATATGATGCAACCGGAAGGTTTTGTCGATCCAAAGGGAGCTAACAAAGTGTGCAAGCTCCAGCGATCCATTTAGGGACTGGTGCAAGCCTCTCGGAGTTGGAATAAATGCTTTGATAGTGTGATCAAAGCATTTGGTTTTATACAGACCTTTGGAGAAGCCTGTATTTACAAGAAAGTGATTGGGAGCTCTGTAGCATTTCTGATATTATATGTGGATGACATATTACTAATTGGAAATGATATAGAATTTCTGGATAGCATAAAGGGATACTTGAATAAGAGTTTTTCAATGAAAGACCTCGGTGAAGCTACTTACATATTAGGCATAAAGATCTATAGAGATAGATCAAGACGCTTAATTGGACTTCCACAAAGCACATACCTTGACAAGATTTTGAAGAAGTTCAAAATGGATCAAGCAAAGAAAGGGTTCTTGCCTGTGTTACAAGGTGTGAAGTTGAGTTAGACTCAATGCCTGACCACTGCAGAAGATAGAGAGAAAATGAAAGATGTTCCCTATGCGTCAGCCATAGGCTCTATCATGTATGCAATGCTGTGTACCAGACCTGATGTGTGCCTTGCTATAAGTCTAGTAGGGAGGTACCAAAGTAATCCAGGAGTGGATCACTGGACAGCGGTCAAGAACATCCTGAAGTACCTGAAAAGGACTAAGGATATGTTTCTCGTATATGGAGGTGACAAAGAGCTCATCGTAAACGGTTACGTTGATGCAAGCTTTGACACTGATCCGGATGATTCTAAATCGCAAACCGGATACGTGTTTACATTAAATGGTGGAGCTGTCAGTTGGTGCAGTTCTAAATAGAGCGTCGAGGCGGGATCTACGTGTGAAGCGGAATACATAGCTGCTTCGGAAGCAGCGAATGAAGGTGTCTGGATGAAGGAGTTCATATCCGATCTAGGTGTCATACCTAGTGCATTGGGTAAGATGAAAATCTTTTGTGACAATACTAGTGCAATTGCCTTGGCAAAGGAATCCAGATTTCACAAGAGAACCAAGCACATCAAGAGACGCTTCAATTCCATCCGGGATCTAGTCCAGGTGGGAGACATAGAGATTTGCAAGATACATACGGATCTGAATGCAGCAGACCCGTTGACTAAGCCTCTTCCACGAGCAAAACATGATCAGCACCAAGGCTCCATGGGTGTTAGAATCATTACTGTGTAATCTAGATTATTGACTCTAGTGCAAGTGGGAGACTAAAGGAAATATGCCCTAGAGGCAATAATAGAGTTATTATTTATTTCCTTATATATCATGATAAAAGTTTATTATTCATGCTAGAATTGTATTAATCGGAAACATAATACATGTGTGAATACATAGACAAACAGGGTGTCACTAGTATGCCTCTACTAGACTAGCTTGTTAATCAAAGATGGTTATGTTTCCTAACCATGGACAAAGAGTTGTCATTTGATTAACAGGATCACATCATTAGATGAATGATCTGATTGACATGACCCATTCCATTAGCTTAGCACCCGATCGTTTAGTATGTTGCTATTGCTTTCTTCATGACTTATACATGTTCCTATGACTATGAGATTATGCAACTCCCGTTTGCCGGAGGAACACTTTGTGTGCTACCAACCGTCACAACGTAACTGGGTGATTATAAAGGAGCTCTACAGGTGTCTCCAAAGGTACATGTTGGGTTGGCGTATTTCGAGATTAGGATTTGTCACTCCGATTGTCGGAGAGGTATCTCTGGGCCCTCTCGGTAATGCACATCACATAAGCCTTGCAAGCATTGCAACTAATGAGTTAGTTGTGAGATGATGTATTACGGAACGAGTAAAGAGACTTGCCGGTAACGAGATTGAACTAGGTATTGAGATACCGATGATCGAATCTCGGGCAAGTAACATACCGATGACAAAGGGAACAACGTATGTAGTTATGCGGTCTGACCGATAAAGATCTTCGTAGAATATGTAGGAGCCAATATGAGCATCCAGGTTCCGCTATTGGTTATTGACCGGAGACGTGTCTCGGTCATGTCTACATTGTTCTCGAACCCGTAGGGTCCGCACGCTTAAGGTTTCGATGACAGTTGTATTATGAGTTTATGAGTTTTGATGTACCGAAGCTAGTTCGGAGTCCCGGATGTGATCACGGACATGACGAGGAGTCTCGAAATGGTCGAGACATAAAGATTGATATATTGTATGGCTATATTCGGACACCAGAAGTGTTCCGGGTGATTTCGGATAAAACCAGAGAGCCAGAGGGTTACCGGAACCCTACCGGGAGAAGTAATGGGCCATATGGGCCTTAGTGGAAAGAGAGAGGGGTAGCCAAAGGTGGGCCGCGCGCCTCCTCCCCCCTGGTCCGAATTGGACTAGGAGAGGGGGGCGGTGCCCCCTTTCCCTCTCCCTCCCCACTTCTTTCCCCTCCTAGTAGGAGTCCTCCTTGGCGCGCCTATAGGGCCGGCCGGCCTCCTCCCCTTGCTCCATTATATACGCGGGCAGGGGGCACCCCTAGACACACAAGTTGATCCACGTGATCATATTCTTAGTCGTGTGTGGTGCCCCCTTCCACCATAGTCCTCGATAATATTGTAGCGGTGCTTAGGCGAAGCCCTGCGACGATAGTGCATCAAGATCGTCACCACGCCGTCGTGCTGACGGAACTCTTCCCCAACGCTTTGCTGGATCGGAGTCCGGGGATCTTCATCGAGCTGAACGTGTGCTAGAACTCAGAGGTGCCGTAGTTTCGGTGCTTGATCGGTCGGGCCGTGGAGACGTACGACTACATCAACCAAACGCTTCCGTTGTCGATCTACAAGGGTACGTAGATCACACTCTCCCCTCTTGTTGCTATGCATCACCATGATCTTGCGTGTGCGTAGGAAATTTTTGAAATTACTACGAAACCCATCACATGCCTCGCCTCGTCTCCCTCTCCCCTAGCACCACTCCCTCTCCGTCTCGCCGGAGATCCTGAGGTCACTCTTCATTTTCTCACTGTGCCCCCGCATACCCTCGCCTCGCTCGCCTCCCCCAGTACCACTATTCCCTCGCTGGCTGCTCCAGCACCGACAGCCTTCTCCCCAGTAAATCAAGCCCCCCAAAACCACACCTTCCAAACTCCACCATGGCCGAACACGAACCGCGCAGGATCCATATGAGCCGCGATTGGAGCAATCTCCCCAGTGACGTCCTCGACCTCTGTTGTTCGTTTATGGATATGTTGAGCGCCCTCAGCTGTCTGCATGCTCGAGGGGCATGCACACGGCCATCATCGAAGCAAGGCCGAAGCTTTTCAAGACACCCTGCTTGCTGCTATCTAGTCTTGTGAGATTGGCTCACCATGATACGGAGGCGTACATGATGCCCCTCAACTTCAATCCAATCCCCATTAGCCGAAACTTCTTTGCAAGTATGTAGTGGATCACCGTACATCATTCCCTCGACTTTGATCAGCTCACCATCGCCCAAAACTTCTTGGCAGGTATGTACTGGGTCGGCATGAACTCCCACTCGATGGCTGCCTTCAGAGAAGACGGTAAAAAGTTGGTGATCATGAACTTCCAGACCTCCCATGAGATTATCCTTCCTCCGTTGGATTATATAGAGTTTTAACATCGCGGTCCTAGTCATCTAGATTACCAGGTCAGTTGGACGGACCTTGTTTTGCAGAAGATTGTAATCTGCCAAGTGCCCACACGACATGCGAATTATGCAGACTTCAAGCTAATTGCCTTGTTCGACCGTGGACTCGCCTATCTTTACGCCGGTGCCTTCTTTAGCTGGAGACAACTTAGCTCGCAGTGGATCATCGTCAAAGGTGATACACACTTCTGTGATGATACTGAACACAATGGCATCATCTACACGATCGACAAAGCAGATGGCACCACGTATTGCTGGGACGACGCATGTAAGTTGTTTCCATCTCATGTTAATGATGATGCCATGACACTGTTTGAACTTTTTGTGATGATTGGCATATCCTTGTTTGAACAGAATTTGAGTAGAACTATGGCAATGTATTAGAGACGCCGAAAATTAGCTATATTTGGAATGACTGAATTCATGCGATTGTGATCATGTCATTATAGCCAATTTGTACCCCTGAATAATCAAACCGTTAGGAATATATGGATATTCTCCTTATTTTATAGTAATCTATATACTACTACTAAATATGAGTGTGTGTCAATGGCCATGTTGGTTTCCTCATTTTCATGATGTAGAAACATGCACCACACTGTTGGTTTCATCTAACCATACATTAGGGAAGTAAATGTGCATATGGAGAACTCTATATTTGGAAGTAGTGAAATCCTGTAATGCTTACCATGTGTACATACCTATATTCGCCCTTCAGCAATCAATGGCTAGAATAATATCCTCACAAAAATTTTGCCCATAGAAGACGAGTATATAACAATGCATGGTCTGTTAGTTACCTTGAAGAATTTATTTGTGAGGACATAACATGCATGACATGGTAGTTTCCTATGAAGAATCGATTGTGAGATAACATGAGTATAACCATGCATGGAACTTCTATATTTTTGAACCCAGTATACATTTCCCTGTATTTTCCTCCCAGTTCCAACAGGGACATATCAATGCTGTTTCTTGCATTATCCTACTCATACTCCGAACAATGCTGATCTTACATTAACAATGCCTGTCCTTTTTGATATGATGCACTGTCCCTACAGTTACCGCCCTTTGTAATCACACCACCTTTGCCAAAAACAAGAAAGCACAATTGGTTCCTCGCTCGATTGATCATTCAGATACATGAGCCGGAAAAGTTATATTGCAAAAACCCCACTGTATACAAGCACCGTGAAATACTTGAGTATCCGGACAGTGGTTGTTACGTCTATGAGCTGGATACCAGCTTGTTAGGGCCTTCAGGATTTTTTAGTTGGAGGCGGGTAAACAACCTTGGTTCACACTCTCTGTTCCTCGGACTCAATTATCCAATTAACCAGGAGATCACCGTTGGCAAGGACCTTGATGGCAGAGAGGCACTCTTTGCTATGGAAAACTGTGTCTACACGGCCGAGCCCTAGGAGTTCGGGAGCAAACTCCCCTGATTGTCAACGATACAGCCTGCAGCCAAAAGAAGGTGAGAATGACAAAGGCATCCAGATTAACTTTGATCCTTGGATGTCGCAATTAAGACATGCATTGATGTGGTTCAAGCCTTCAGGTTGATAGGTAATTGGGCTATTGCATCGAAAGGGTGGAGTACTGGTGTCTCCGGATCATTGGTCGCTGAAGCGGGGCTGCAAATTATGATGGTGTTGGATCATCTCTTCGAATGACTTTGTTGTCTTTGCTGCTTGTTCTGGATGGGTAGTTCTTTCTTTTGTTATGCATATTCCTTGTCATTTGGTCATCCTCGTCTATGTCACTCTTACTATGTAATAGTTGCCTCTGTTTAGAATGTCATTCTCGTCTGGATCACGAGAGTCTAAGCGTTGCGGATGGGTGCGTTTTGGTGGTGTAGCAAGACTTCTTATGAACTATCATGTCTTGCTGTTTATGTCAGTAGTAGTCACTAGTCAGTGTTTGAATGTTGTATATATCGTTGTTTAGAACTGTTTATTGTCTCGAACTACTGGTGGGCTAAATGAGGGCATCACCATTCTCTAGTGTTCAGAGTGTATCTCCTTTTTTCAAGTTATATAATTTGAGCTCAGTGTCTTTTTGATGATGTACACTTGTTTGGGCCAGTGAGGTGTCGTTGAATATGGGCCGAGTAGTAACGCAATGCCAAACATCTCAATTATGACTCTCAGGCCGGGCTCTCAAAAGATCCTCAAAAAAAGGCCGAGCTCTCCAAAAAAGAAAGAATAAGGACTCTTAGGCCGCCAAGTGGGTGCCACCGATGTTTTCGTGCGCTTGCGCGCCAAGAGCATATGGGCGCATGTTCGAAGTTCAAGCTACCTTTTCATCCCCAATCTTCCGTCCCTCCCCCACCTCTGGAATCTTGATTCCTACTCCAGTTCCCCCAAATCCCCCTCCTGTACTCCCTGTACTCAAGCTCACTATCATGTCGCCGGTCAACACGGATCTCCGAGCCGGAGATCCTGAGGTCCGTCCTGCTTCGGTCGCTGCGTGCTGTCGCTCAACAGTGGCATGGCGGCGCTTGACGACCAGTTTGCCGGCAAAGTGCTGATGGTAACCATCAACGGCGACCGGCGTCCCGTCTCGCCGAACGACCTTGTCAAAGCTCTTGGCATTGCGCACGACATCCAAATAAGTGACTTGCTCGTCGAAGTCTGTCCGCCACCGGCTGATTTCTTCGTCAGGTTCCGGACAACTTTCGACTGCAGTCGTGTGTTCGAATCTTCCCGGCGTTTGTTCTGCGATGGCGCGCTGGTGAGCTTTGATCGGTGGAACCCAGGATGGGGCTCAGTGCCCTCTAAGCTTGAGATTTTAACAAAGCTTACCTTCCACGGCATGCCTCGACATGCTTGGAACAACGAGTCCATGAATGAGCTTATCAACGACCTTGGAGGTGAGCTCGTAAGTATGTTTGTTCCTCCAGACAGCTGGGCTCTGACGGTTATGGCATGGATGAAGAAGCCGTCCACCATACCGAAGGTGATTGGTATTGAGATACCGGTGCAGGAACCGGGGTTGTACTATTCGTCGCCACAAAGGCCACCGCGGACCACATTAGGGATGTACCTGTATCGAGTGTTCGTGCATGTAGAAGAAGTGGTCAATCCATCAATCGAAGTCCTGCCGCCGCCGCTGGTGCCAGGGTCCGTCAGCGACGTCCATTACAGGAGTCAACGTCAGACTTTCCCCGTGTTGCTCGGAATGATGGATGGCAAAGGGCCTACTCCATCGTGCGGCGGAGGCCACTGCTTCTTTAGGAGAAGAGGCAGGGCTGGCTGCCTGGATGTGCTCTAATTTGAGGTAACAACTGAATCTTGTCATATACTAATTAAATCCGAGCTATGGGTGTGAAGCACTAATGTGCCAGTACATTTGATTGTGACCTGTTCTAATTTTGTACCTGAACTTTTTTAGAAAGGGCTGTACGTCAACTTAATGTGCTAGCAGAACTTATTGTGTTGTCTGTCTATTTACTTTGCACAACATTCAAGGGATGAACCGTTATGTACGAGTTCATTGGTTTCAACATAGCCCTACCCGTAGCGATCCATTGCTTCCATCCTAATTGTGCCGCCTGCGTGAAATTTTTGTATGCAAGTTCAGTGTGCTATGATGTTCTATATGATTGTGTCAACTATATAAGTTTTTACTGAGCATCATCAATGCATATGGCTGAAACATGTATTTACGAGCATCGACCGATGGGTCTCTCTCTCTCTCTCTCTCACACATGCACACATGCACACATACACAAGTGGGACACGTTGAATTATTTCTTTGCTCGTGACAGCTTTTAATTAGGTTCCATTGTAATCTAATTTTTTTCTTAAGTTATTCGTTGAGCTCAGTGACTCCAAAAAGTTGTATAGAAGCCTTGTTTGGGCCTTTCCGGCGTCGCTGAATGTAGGCTGAGTAGCCATGTTAGGTTGTACTGTACTACACAGGCCTTTTTTTAGCATCAGCAATGCAACTGGGCCGACAGTTGTACACAATATCCGGGTCAACTTGTTATTCTCCGTCCCGCTGGGCTACAAACTTTCCTAGGAGGTATGCATTAGGCTTAACAAGAAAATGGACTTTAAGAAATAATAAATGGGATGTAATTATAATAACTAGGCAGTAACTATAAAAAAATGCACCAAACGCGTAATTAGTTTGAAAAATATATTATTTTTGGAATTTGAAATTTTTAATTTCATTACTTGTTGCGCACGCAATATTTCATTGGATTTTAACGTAATACAATTTTATTTTGAAATTATATTTAATATGAATAGAAATTTCGGATAAAAATATTCCGGATCCCATAAAAATGTGGGATTTTTTTGAATTCTGTTTTGAGCGGTTGGTTGAAATTATTAATCGTTGTCCTAGCTAGGTTGTACATTCTTACAAATCGCAAATGGGCTATATATTCTCTGCCACACACTTGTGGGCCTTCTAAGTTGACGCGTCCCCTAAAAAAACTAAGTTGACGTGCATGCAAGGCTTTGTCAACAACACACGGTTCTGGCAGCTGTGGCCGTTGGATGTCCATCCAACGGATGTCGTGCTTCTTCTTCAATCTCGGATATTCTTGCTTCAGCCGCCCAAAAAATGATTCCTCCCCCTAACATCTGGGCGCACCATTTCGGAGGCTGACCTGTGGGCCTACTAAGTTGACGCATACCAAGGGCTGTGTCAACTTAGTCAATATAAACGATTCTAGCTGCAATGACCGTACGATGTCCATCCAACGGCCGTAGTGCTTCTTCAACCTCTGGTCTTCTTGCTCCAGCCGCCCAAAGCAGCGTCGGTCGTGCTGCGTGCTCCTTCCTCCCATGGCCGACTGTGATGCCGCGGAGGCCTCACCACCCCCTACTACTCCCACTGCTGGCCAGGCCATCCCTCTACTCACCCACACCCCCTATTATTCTGTGGCGATGACAGCCTCACACCGCAGCCGAACCAGTGAACCCTCGTACTCCTCTCTGTGTGGGCTTCCACTGTCGCGTCTTCCCCGGCTCCGCGTCGTCCCCTTCCGAGGCCTCGCCGTCGTCCACCGCCCTGGTGCTCTCGGCGCAGCGTGGACAGCATGGTCAAGGAACGGCTTCCATCGGCCGTGGACTGTACGTGGAGAGGCTGACAGCTGGGTCCATGACGGCAGCAAGGAAGTGCCTCCTTATTACGCGGAAAATAATGATTCCTCCACCTGATAGCAGGGACCCACTGGACGGGCCAGCGTATTTTGCAAAAAAAAACGTTTCCCCCTGACTGTTGGGACCCACCGGACGGGCCATCGTATTGTGCAAAGAAAAAACATTCCTCCCGCTGTCAGCTCGGACCCACCGGAAGTGCCTCCTTATTACGCACAAAAAAATGAATACCCCCCTGCTGGTTGGGACCCACCTTGGTGGGAGGCTGACTTGTGGGCCTACTAAGTTGATGGGGATGGAGTGCTTTGTCAACTTAGTCAATATGAACAATTCTAGCTCCAGTGACCGTATGATGTTCATTCAACGGCCGTAGTGCTTCTTCAACCTCTGGTCTTCTTGCTCCAGCCGCCCAAAGCGGCGCCGGTCGTGCCGCATGCTCCTGCCTCCCGTGGCCGGCTGTGCTACCACGGAGGCCTCACCGCCCCTACTATTCCCACCGCTAGCCAGGCCCTGTGGCGACGGCAGCCTCACACCGCAGCCGAACCAGTGAACCCTCGTACTCCTCTCCGCACGGGCTTCCACTGCCGCGTCTTCCCCGGCTCCGCGTCGTCCCCTTCCTAGGCCTCGCCGTTGTCCACCACCCTGGTGCTCTAGGTGCGGCATGGTCAACGTTGTCAAGGAACGACTTCCATCGGACGTGGACTGTACGTGCAGAGGCTGACAACTGGGTCCATGGCCGCAGCAAGGAAGTGCCTCCTTATTACGCGCAAAATAATTATTCCTCCACCTGACAGCAGGGACCCACCGGACAGGCCACCGTATTTCGCGAAAAAAGGTTTCCCCCTGACTGCTGGGACCCACCAGTTACATCTTCGCACGCAAGGAAGTGCGTCTGGGCAAAAAAAACGATTCGCCCCCCTGACTGCTGGGACCCACCAGCTACATCTTCGCACGCAAGGAAGTGCCTGATAGTCGGGACCCACCTGGTCAAAGCATACGTAGCGTTGTCATTCTGGTCGCGAACGTGTACGTACATACTTGTCGATGTAGAGGCGCGCACGTGTCATAGTAGAGGCGCGCATGCAGCATGTACACGTATGTACAACGGCCAGTGTGCAAGAAAGAAAATACGGCCACGTACGTACATACGGGCAGGGTCTCGAACGCCTACTCGCGCAAACGTACGGCCAGGGCTCATGTATGTGGCTGGGTCGGAACAGAGAAAAAACATCGTCGTCGTGTTCATGGGGAGCCAACCGACTGGGTCAGAACGGAATGCGTCGTCGTGTTCATCGGGAGGGCTTGGACGGAACAACCGATGGAAATGAGGCCTGGCGTACCGCAGAACAGAGGAAACGGCCTTGTGTTCGTCCGACCATGTTCGAAACGGGATCCTGTTCATCGGGAGGGGTCCGGTGTACCGCAAAATGGAGGAAATGGACCTCCTACGGTCGAAACGGGGGTCCTATTGATCGGGAGGGGTGTGGCATACCGCAGAACGGAGGAAACAGACTTGTGTTGGAGCGCTATGGTCGAAATGGGGGTCCTATTCATCGGGAGGGGTGTGGCGTACCGAAAAATGGGACTCCAAGGGATACTGTTCATCTCCACCGTCGACCCCTTCCAGCCTCCATGGGCTACTGTTCATCCACCCTCGACCTCCTCCAGCCTCCACCTGCGACTGTTCATCCACGGGCTCCTATTCATCCAGCCTCCATCGTGCGCTACTCCATTGGCTACTGTTCAACCAGCCCTCTCCATGGGCTCCTATTCAACCACCCCTCCACGGGCTACTGTTCATCCAGCCCTCCACCGTCTACTGTTCATCCTGCCCTCCACGGGGTGGTCCTGTTCATCCAGCACTCCACGGGGTCCTGTTCATCTAGCCCCAACCGGCTCGATCGATCGGGGTCCTGTTCATCCAGAGGCAACACCACGGGGTCCTATTCATCCACCCCCACCGGGAACTGTTCATCCACCCCCCAGCAACACTCACTGTTCATCCACCCCCCAGCAACACTCACTGTTCATCCAGAGGCAGCATCGAGCGGCTTCAGTTAGCAGCAGTAGCGAAGGAATCGCTCGATCGGGTTTAGTTAACACCCATTGATCGATCGCTCGGGTTCAGTAACGCGTAGCCCGCAGTGCAATCGCTCGGGTTTAGTTAGAGCCCAATGCCTCGCTCGGGTTCAGTTAGAGCCCAATGCCTCGCACCCACGCACGTGCGTGTATGAGAGAAACGCGCATCGCTCGGCCCCGACCACCCACCGTAACCGGGAACACCCCGATATTTTACTCGCCCTCGCTTCTACCGCAGTTTCTCCGTCATGGACGGCCCATAGAATGTCATGCAGCTGCGTCTCCGGCCCGCCCAGGACGAAAATCCCATTTTCTGTCATGATTTTTTGTCATAGAAGTAGGACCCCACCACATCTATGATGATATCGTGTTTTGTCACAATTATTGTCATAGAAGTGTCATAAGTATGACCGAATTTTTTTTCGTTCGGCCCAAAATGTCACCGATGTGTCTTTTTTTGTAGTGATTGTTAGTACAGGGGAACATCAACCTTAAAACATAACAAAATTTATCACCTCGTGGGGAAGTTAAAACAACTCCATCCCCCGAGCCTTCCAACTGCCTGGATCCGTCAAAGTGAATAGTCCAATATGTGCTATCCGGCTTTTCCTCAGGCATCTGTACCTCTGTCCAATCATTGATGAAATCCATAAGTGCTTGAAACTTGATAGCCGTCCGAGGCATATACTTCAAACCAAGGGGTCCAAGCTCAATGGCCCATTTAGCTACCCGACATGTGGCCTCTCTGTTCTGAATAATATCCCCTAAAGGAGCAGAACTAACCATAGTGATGGGATGACCAAGGAAATATTGCTTGAGATTTCGACTAGCCATGAACACCCCATATACCAGCTTCTGCCGATGTGGATATCTCTGCTTGGATTGAATGAGCACCGCACTGATGTAATAAACTGGCCACTGAACCGGATATTCCTTGTCTGATTCCTTCCTTTCCCCCAGAATTGCCACACCGACAGCTCGACTATTGGCAGCCACATATAACAACAAGGGTTCTTTATCAATAGGAGTAGCAAGGATCGGCAGCTCACCTAACTGTTTCTTCAAGGCTTCAAACGCCTGATCAATAGCATCACTCTAGACAAAGTGATATGTTTTCTTCATCATCTGGTACAAAGGGATAGCTTTTTCTCCTAACGGGCTTATAAACTAGCTTAAGGCCGGAATACGACCCGCCAAACATTAAACATCATTAATACACGCCGGTTTAGCCAAGGAAGTGATGGCCTTGATTTTCTCCGGGTTAGCTTCAATTCCCTGTTCAGAAACCAAAAAGCCCAAGAGCTTGCCTGCTGGTACACCAAAGACACATTTGGTCGGGTTAAGCATCATCTTGTAGACCCGGATATTGTCAAAGGTCTCTTTCAAATCATCTATTAAGGTTTCCTTCTTCCTGAATTTCACAACAATATCGTCCACATAAGCATGAACATTGCGTCCAATCTGATCATGAAGGCAATTTTGAACACACCGCTGGTAAGTCACATGGGCACTCTTGAGCCCAAAAGGCATAGACACATAGCATAAGGCTCCAAAGGGAGTGATAAAGGTTGTCTTCTCCTGGTCCTTAATTGCCATCTTGATCTGATGATACCGAGAATAAGCATCAATAATCTGATCGATATGAGGGAGACCAAAGGGATCAGCCGGGCAGGCCTTATTAAGGTCTGTATAATCCACACCCATGCACCAAATACCATTTTTATTAAGTACTAGCACTGGGTTAGCCAGCCATTTAGGATGAAAATTTTCAAGAATGAACCTGGCTGCCAAGAGCCGGGCCACTTCTTCACCAATGGCCTTACATCTTTCCTTAATAAAGCGACGAAGGAATTGCTTGACGGGTTTAAACTTTGGATCAATATTGAGAGTGTGCTCAGCGAGTTCCCTCAGTACACCTGACATGTCTGAAGGTTTCCATGCAAAGATGTCCCGGTTCTCATGGATGAATTCGATGAGCGCGCCTTCCTATTTTGGATCCAGATAGGCACTAACATTGAACTGCTTGGATGAATCGCCAGGAACAAAATCAACCAATTTTGTGTCATCTGCCGACTTAAACTTCAATAGAGGGTCATGCTCTATGGTTGGCTTCTTCAAAGGTGTCATATTTGATGGGTCAACATTATCTTTGTAAAACTTCAGCCCTTCTATTGCACAAACAGACTCAGCATAGGCAGCATCGCCCTCTTCACACTCCAAAGCTATCCTCTGGCTCCCATGTATCGTGATAGTACCCTTATAACATGGCATCTTAAGATGTAGATAAATATAACAAGGCCTCACCATGAACTTAGCATAAGCTGGCCTCCCAAATAAGGCATGATAATGGCTCTTAATCTTAACCACCTCAAAGGTCAATGTCTCAACCCTAGAATCATGATCATCACCAAAGGACACTTCCAAAGCTGTCTTGCCTACTAGATATGCCGACTTGCCAGGCACCACACCATGAAAAACAGTGTTAGGCGGCTTAAGATCCTTGTCAGTTAAACTCATACGAGGAAAAGTTTCGTAGTAAAGGATATTGATACTGCTGCCTCCATCCATCAGCACTTTAGTGAATTTGTAACCTCCAACCTAAGGCGCAACCACCAAAGCCAATTGACCCGGATTGTCAACCCGGGGCGGGTGATCCTCACGGCTCCAAAGGATAGGATGTTAAGACCAACGTAAGTAACAGGGAATCGCTGGCTCAACCGCGTCACAGCCCTTTTGTGAATCTTCTAGTCTTGTTTACACAAACTCGTAGTGAACACAAGGAACTGTCCACTATTCAACTGCTTCAGATTACTCTCATAACCAGATTGCTATTGCTGATTCCCTTGACCAGACTGCTGATTAAAACTACCTTGATTGCCTTGGCTGTGGAAACCAGAGTTTGAATTGCCACCACCAAAGCTAGGCCCGTGAGAGTTGGATCCTGAACCGCCATTCGGGCCATGATTATTCTAGAAAAAATTGGAATTCCTATACTCCCTCATGATGAAGCAATCCTTCCACAAATGATTGGTCGGCTTCTCATGTGTACCATGCTTTGGGCAAGGCTGGTTCATCATGGCTTCAAGGTTGAACTTCCGCCCTCCAAACCGGGGCGGTTTTCCCTTGCGATGTTGATTATGATTCTGCGTATTGGCGCTGGCCACAAAGTCTAAACTGTTCTGTGCCTTACACTTGTCGTTGCCACCATGACCCGCCGTGTTATGTTGTTGTCCGTTCACACTGCCACTCTTCTTTCCCTTACCCGCCTTTTCTTGATCAGAGTCGAGGAATCGGCATATTTGACGAGAGCCGCCATGAGCTCCCCCATGCCATTGCAGTGGCACTTAAGCCACCCTGATTTCTACTTAAGGGGGGGGGGGACGACAATTCTTCTCCAACATCAAGACTGCTGAACCGGCATTGATACTATCTGATGAGTGTATAACAGCTGAGATCCACCGCACCTAATTGGTTGTTGAGTCGCCCTCACCTTGGACACAGGAATCCAAGTCCAGGATCGACAGGGGCTGCTTGCACGTGTCTTTAAAATTTTGGATGAAATGGGCTTTCAACTCTGCCCATGATCTTAAGGAGTTAGCGGGCAACCCTTTCAACCAAGTACGAGTCGGCCCATCCAACATCATGGTGAAGTACTTAGCACATGTAGCATCACTAACATCCAACATCTCCATGGCCATCTCATAACTCTCAATCCAAGCTTCAGGGGGCTGATCTGCTATCTAATTAGGTACCTTACGAGGACCCTTGAAATTCTTAGGAAAACGCTCGTTACGCAGAGCTGGCGCTAAACACGGCACACCCAAGGTTCTAGAGGTCACCCCTACCTCCATAGATATTGACGGATAAACCGGAGGTTGCTGTTGAGACGCTAGCTAAGCCAACGGCTCCGCCTCCGCACGCGCCCTGCCTTGATCCACCAAAGTTTGAGCATCGACACCACCGCATGCCGGGTCATGCCCACGAGGCTGGTTACGGCATTGTTCACTGCTTGAAACTGCGGGCCACTCAATATGCCTGCTATAACTCCGGCTTGGACGAGGGGTTGAGTGAATCCATTCACAGCTATACAAATAAGCCGCCTGTTGAGCCACGGCCGTCTGAAGAAGTTCTCTGGCCCTCCGCATCTCCATCGCAGCCAGAGAGTCGCCTTCAACTGAAAGAGCCGCAAATCGTGATGCCACAGTGACCATATTATCCAAAGGGTTAGAATAATGACCCGGTGGTGTCGGCACATGCTGAGGCGGAATCATATCCAAACGAGGTGGATCCATAGTGCGCGGCTGAACCGGTGCTCAAGTCACGGGCGCTTCAATCGGCCAGTTCACCACGGGCGAGTTACTGGTCCCTGCCCCTGGTATGTTGAAAAGGTTTCTCACATCGTACTCCAGGGGTAAGTGACTCTTGTGTCTCCTTCTCATGACTTCATTTGAAGAGTTTTGATCCAAGGTGAGCCGGAAAGAATCTGCCTGAATCCGTTGTGCCTGGGCATCCAAAGCAGCATGCTCCATGGCCATCCTAGCGTTCTCAGCCGCCAGCTATTCCTTGGCTTGAGTTATCTCATCTCGTAACCTCGCAACATCCACCTTATGTTGTTCCTGAGTCTCCAAGGTTACTTCTACCCCCATCAAAGTCACCAAAGCCGCCAATAACTCCGTCAGAACCTAAGCCAGCGGGCGCGCAGAGTCGCTAGCACTAGCCGTCGCCGCAGCTATTGAGCTGGAGGTCATAGCCATGGCAGTCGTTGAGCCGAGCGCTGGCTGTGTACCGGCCATGAAGATCGCAACCCTATTCGTCGGCTCATAGGGGTCTGGAATACTGTTGCCATCGGAACAGCCCCCAAGCCAGTCGTTTTGCACTTGATACGTTGAATTGGTCTTGCCTGTGGACGATTCACCATCAGAGTGTATGGCCGTCTCACCACCAGACACAGATCCTTCCTCAAATTCCACCCCATGGATGAAACCAACAAAGGTGTGCTTCAGAGCAGGTTGAACCTAGGCTGGTCATGCACGCAGAGTCGTCTCGATGATGTCAATGCAGGTGTCCGGGTCAGGGCCCAGTTCACCGATCTTGCCAATGAAGACATGGATTCCACCGAAGGGGACCCAGTACCCGTACTCAATTGAGCCGGCCTCGGGGCCCCAGCTAGCGTCATCGATGCAGAGCTTGCCGCGATGACTCTTGGTCATCCGGCCCACGGCGTATCCCTTGATCCCTGGGAAGCTGCCCTTCAAGAACTCGAAACTGCCATGCGCTAGCCCCACGGTGGGCGCCAACTGTCGTGGACTTGATATGGAAGATGTCCTAGCGCAAGGACTTATTCATGGAGCCATCGCAACTAGGTTAGCTTGAAGGGGTTAAGCGGGACAAAGGACACAGAGAGTTTACCTAGGTTCGCCCCTCTCAACGAGGTAAAATCCTACTCCTGATTTGTGTTGTATTGCTAGGGTTTCGATTACCAGGGAGCGAATACGCTTGACATAGCTCTCGATTGTTGTTACATGTCCCTAAACCGTCGTTGGGTCGTCCCTTTATATATACAGGTTGACGCCCGGCGGCTCACAGGGTCCCGGCTGGCTCATACACATCGTGTCTGGCTCGGTGACTAACTACGCTTGCCTTACAAAACAAGTTATACACATATGGAGGTTCCTCCTCTTGTGCCTCAAGTCGCCTCTCGGTCTTGGGCCATCAATGGGATTGTATGAGCCACCATCTTCATTGATAAGTCGCCCATGGTATGACCCGGCCCCTCCTGGGCGATTCATACCCAATAGTTATATCCCCAACACCTTCTATACTATCAAACATCATAGTGTAACTAGGTGATTATAAAGATGCTCTACAGGTGTCTCTGATGGTGTTTGTTGAGTTGGCATAGATCAATATTAGGATTTGTCACTCCGTGTATCGGAGAGGTATCTCTGGGCCCTCTTGGAAATGCACGTCACTATAAGCCTTGCAATCAATGTGACTAATGAGTTAGTTGCGGGATGATGCATTATGGAACGAGTAAAGAGACTTTCCGGTAACGAGATTGAACTAGGTATGAGGATACCGACGATCGAATCTCGGGCAAGTAACATACCGATGACAAAAGGAATAACTTATGTTGTTATGTGGTTTGACCGATAAAGATCTTCATAGAATATGTAGGAGCCAATATGAGCATCCAGGTTCCGCTATTGGTTATTGACAGGACATGTGTCTCGGTCATGTGTACATAGTTCTCGAATCCATAGGGTCCGCACGCTTAATGTTCGATGATGATTTGTATTATGAGTTATGTGATTTGATGACCGAAGTTTGTTTGGAGTCCCGGATGAGATCACGGACATGATGAGGAGTCTCGAAATGGTCGAGAGGTAAACATCAATATATTGGAAGGTTATATTCGGACACCGGAATGGTTCCAAAGTGATTCGGGTATTTACCGGAGTACCGAGTTTTTACCAAAACCCCCGGGGGAAGTATTGGGCCTATTGGGCATTATTGGAGGAGAGGAGGAAGGCCACTTGGGGAAGCGCCCCCTCCCCTTGCCCAAACCAAATTGGACTAGGGGAAGGGGGCGGCCCCCCTCTTTCCTCCCCCCTCTCTCTCCCTTCCCGTTTTCCTCACCGGTGGAAGGAAGGAGGGGGGCCGAATCCTACTTGGACTAGGAGTCCAACTAGGACTCCCCCCTCATGGCGCACCCCCCTAGGCCGGCCACCTCCTCCTCCCCCACTTTATATACGAAGGCGGGGGGCACCCCAAAGACACAACAAACAATCTCTTAGCCGTGTGCGGTGCCCCCCTCCATAGTTCAACACCTCGGTCATATCGTCGTAGTGCTTAGGTGAAGCCATGCGCCGGTAACTTCATCATCACCGTGGCCATGCCATCGTGCTGAAGGAACAATCCCTCTTCCTCAACTGAATCAAGAGCTCGAGGGACGTCATCGTGCTGAACGTGTGCTGAACATGGAGGTGCCGTACGTTCGGTACTTGGATCAGCTGGATCGTGAAGACGTTCGACTACATCAACCACGTTACTAAACGCTTCCGCTTTTGTTCTACGAGGGTACGTGGACACACTCTCCCTGTCTCATTGCTATGCATCTCCTAGATAGATCTTGCATGATCGTAGGAGAATTTTTGAAATACTGCATTCCCCAACAGTGGTATCAGAGCCAGGTCTATGCATAGATGTCATATGCACAAGTAGAACACAAAGAGTTATGGGCAATAATAGTCATACTGCTAACCACCAACGTCTTACTTTGATTCGCTGGCATTGTTGGATGAAGCGGCCCAGACCGACATTACATGACCGCGTTCATGAGACCGGTTCTCCCGACGTGCTTCGCACATAGGTGGCTGGCGGGTGTCTATTTCTCCAACTTTAGTTGAATCGAGTTTGACTGCGGCTGGTCCTTGTTGAAGGTTAAAACAGCACACTTGACGAAAAATCGTTGTGGTTTTGATGCATAGGTAAGAACGGTTCTTGCTAGAAGCTCGTAGAAGCCACGTAAAACTTGCAACAACAAAGTAGAGGATGTCTAACTTGTTTTTGCAGGGCATGTTGTGATGTGTTATGGTCAAGACGTGATGGGATATAAATTATTGTATGAGATTATCATGTTTTGTAAAAAGTTATCGACAACTGGCAGGAGCCTTATGGTTGTCGCTTTATTCTACGAAATGCAATTGCCATGTATTTGCTTTACTTTATCACTAAGCGGTAGCGATAGTCGTAGAAGCAATAGTTGGCTAGACGACAACGATGCTATGATGGAGATCAAGGCGTGAAGCCGGTGACGATGGAGATCATGATGGTGCTTTGGAGATGGAGATCAAAGGCACAAGATAATGATGGCCATATCATGTCACATATTTTGATTGCATGTGATGTTTATCCTTTATGCATCTTATTTTGCTTAGTACGGCGGTAGCATTATAAGATGATACCTCACTAAATTTCAAGGTACAAGTGATGCACCATTGCTACAGTTCGTCATGCCGAGAGACCATGTGATGATCGGGTGTGATAAGCTCTACATTCACATACAACGGGTGCAAGCCAGTTTTGCACGTGCAGAATACTCGGGTTAAACTTGACGAGCCTAGCATATGCAGATAAGGCCTCGGAACACTGAGACCGAAAGGTCAAACGTGAATCATATAGTAGATATATATGATCGACATAGTGATGTTCACCATAGAAAACTACTCCATCTCACGTGATGATCAGGCATGGTTTAGTTGATATGGATCACATGATCATTTAGATGGCTAAAGGGATGTCTGTCTAAGTGGGAGTTCATAAGTAATATGATTAATTGAACTTAATTTATCATGAACTTAGTCCTGATAGTATTTGCATATCTATGTTGTAGATCAATAGCTCGCGTATAGCTCCCTTGTTTTATTTTTGAAATGTTCCTAGAGAAAACTAAGTTGAAAGATGATAGTAGCAATGATGCGCACTGGGTCCATGATCTGAGAATTATCCTCATTGCTGCACAGAATAATTATGTCCTTGATGCACCGCTAGGTGACAGACCTGTTGCCAGAGCTGATGCAGACGTTATGAACGATTAATAAGCTCGGTATGATGAGTACTTGATAGTTTAGTTCACCATAGTTTACGGCTTAGAACCGGGACTTCAAAACATTTTGAACGCCACGGAGCATATGAGATGTTCCAAGAGCTGAAATTGATATTTCAGACTCATGCCCGTGTAAAGAGGTATGAGACCTCTGACAAGTACTTTGCCTACAAGATGGAGAATAGCTCAGCTAGTGAGCATGTGCTCAAAATGTCTGAGTACTACAATCAATTGAATCAAGTGGGAGTTAATATTCCAGATAAGATAGTGATTGACAGAGTTCTCTAGTCACTATCACCAAGTTACTAGAACTTCGTGATGAACTATAATATGCAAGGGATAATGGAAACGATTCCCAAGCTCTTCGTGATGCTGAAATCAGTGAAGGTACAAATCAAGAAAAATCATCAAGTGTTGATGGTTGACAAGACCACTAGTTTCAAGTAAAAGGGCAAGGGAAAGAAAGGGAACTTCAAGAAGAATGGCAAGCAAGTTGCCACTCCCGTGAAGAACCCAAAGCTAGACCTAAGCCTGAAACTAAGTGCTTCTACTGCAAAGGGAATGGTCATTGGAAACGGAACTACCCCAAATACTTGGCGGATAAGAAGGATGGCAAAGTGAACAAAAGTATATTTGATATACGTGTTATTGACGTGTACTTTAATAGTGTTCATAGTAACCCCAGGGTATTTGACACTGGTTCAGTTGCTAAGATTAGTAACTCAAAATTGGAGTTGCAAAATGAACAGAGACTAGTTAAGGGCAAGGTGACGATGTGTGTTGGAAATGATTCCAAGGTTGATAAGATCACCATCGCACACTCCTTTTACCTTCGGGATTAGTGTTGAAACCTAAAATAAATGTTATTTGGTGTTTGCGTTGAGCATGAATATGATTGGATCATGTTTATTGCAATACGGTTATTCATTTGAGTTAAAGAATAATTGTTGTTCTGTTTACATGAATAAAACCTTCTATGGTCATACACTTAATATAAATGGTTTATTGAATCTCTGTTGTAGTGATACACATATTCATAATATTGATGCCAAAAGATGCAAAGTTGATAATGATAGTGCAACATACTTGTGGCACTGCCGTTTAGGTCATATTGGTGTAAAGCGCATGAAGAAACTCCATGCGGATGGACTTTTGGAATCACTTGATTATGAATCGTTTGGTGCTTGCGAACCATGCCTCATGGGCAAGATGACTAAGACTCCGTTCTTCAGAACAATGGAGCGAGCCACTGACTTATTGGAAGTAATACATACCAATGTATTGTCACATCCCTAGTTCTGGTATGACCTAGACTAGCTAGTCATGTGTGCATCATGTTTAAATTTCAAAGATTTTGAAATGGGGACAAGTGAAAGCCTCATAAATCATTTTAATAAAGGGGCAGGAACCCTAAAATTGCAATCAATGAATCCAAAATGCCCTAGAAATAGTTCTGACAATTTTGTCAAGAGTTATAAATCAAACCAAAAGTGTGGAACATTTCTAAGGAATTATTTGGGCTCTGATTTTAAATCAATATTCTATTTGAATTTGGAGTTATATTCATAATATATAATGAATATATTTTCAAATGCCCTGTGATATTCTATTATATGTGGAGTAGACCTTTAAGTGACATAAATTATCCACGAGAGTTTTGGCACTGTTTTCAAATTTGTTTGAATTTGAATTCAGTGGCAATTAAATAAAACAAAGCAGAAGAAAATTAAAAAAAGAGCAGACGGCTAACCTGACTGCCTACCTGGCGCAGCCCACCTGGCAGCCCGTCTGGCCGGCCCAGCCCACTAGGGGCAGGGATGTCTTCTTCCTCCCGCCAGTCGGATGCACAGCGCGTGCACGACGCGCGCGCGGCCACCGCGCGCCACCTCCACCCTGCCTGGTTGTCCTCCCATCGCCCCGGACCTTCCCTCGTGTCGCCACGCACCTCCTTCGACCCCTGCGTCTCTCCCCCCTCTCTCTCTCTCTCTGGACCTCGTCCCCCTTCTCTGCTCGCTTCCGAACGGAGCCCGTCACCGCCGTTCGCCATAGCCGCAGCCACCGCCTCCCTATCGCCTCCCTGACATGCCCCAGGGATCCGCCTCATTGCCTTCGTCCTCCTCGTTGAGGCACACATCGCCGGGAGCTCTCCTTCGCCATCAATGTCATCGTCTTCAACCTCTCGGTCGCCGAGATCGCCGGCGCCCGTTCCCCGTCCCCGACTCGTCCCCGAGCCCGCTGACCATCCTGTCGTCTCTACTGTGAGATTCTGCGTCTATTCCCCCTCTTCCCGAGCTTGTTTACGCCCCACATCTGTCGCCCCCTTGTCAACTGAACCACGCCGCCGCCCGAGCTCGGCGGCGGCAACGCCCCGGTGACCATTTGGTCCCAGACGCGTGTCCACCGAGCTTGCTGCCCCGCGCTGAGCCTCGCTAGCGCCTCCCCTTGCCCGCTTGCACCCCGCAACGCTAACCTCGCGAGCACCCGAGCTCCAGCCACCGTAGCCGAGCTCCTCGCTGTCGTTTCTGACCTCCCCGCACCCAACCGCCTGCACCACTGGATGCGGCACACTTCCAGCTCGCCGTAGGACCAAGCCGCATGCTCAGCCGACAACCGCAGCGCGATTCCGGCGCGCCTCCACCGTGTTCGATGGTCATCGCCGGCCAAACTCTGGCATGCCGACGTGGACGTCATTAGTGCTAACCACCAGCAGCTAAGCACCCCTTGATAGGCACTGACAGTGGGCCCAACCATTGGTCAAACCCCAATCAGTGCTGGGTTTGACCGGGATTAGTCTTGTGTCACTGACGTGTGGACCCCACATGTCAGGTTTGACCCTGGTCAGCGCTGTTGACTTGACGCCGTAGGCATGACGCAGTGCTGACGCAATAAGTCATTTCTGGATTAAATTCAATTCAGGAATTTCAGAAAAAGTCCTAAACTTCTAAAAATCATGGAAAATTATCTATAACTCCAAATAAGATAAATTATATATGAAAAATGATCAGAAAAATCCAATATATCCATCTATAGCATTTACATGCATGTTTAAACAAATTAACCTTGTTGTTTAGATCAAAACATGATAATGCACTTTATAAGTTCTTAGTTTGAATTTGAATTTAAACCTTTGGTTCAAATCAACTCAGACCCTTCTGTTCTTAGCTGCATTAGCTCAAATCACAGCATATCGACATGTCATGATCATGCATCATATTGTGCATTGCATTGATTGTGTTCTTTTTGTGTTTGCCGATGGTTGTTCCCCCTCGGTAGACGTATGTTCCGACGATGAGTTCGATGACACTGATGAAGAGCTATATCATCTTCAGAAGTGCCAGGCAAGCAAAAACCCCTTGTTCATTCCGATACAATCCCACTCTCTCGCTCCTGCTCTCTTTTACTGCATTAGGACAACAACGATTCAACTGTTACATGCTGCGGTAGTTGAACCCCTTTTCCTCTGCATGACCTGTCATTGCCCTAGTAAATAGATGAAACCCACTAGCAGAGTAGGAGTTGTTTGAGCCCTCATGTGCCTACTCATTCATGCTTGTTTGTCATGCCTGCTACTGCTTAGAGTTGAGTCAGGTCTGATTCATCGGGGATGAATTGGAATGGTGATGAACATGTCCTACTGTGTGTGAGCTAAGTGTGTGAACACGATTTGGTAAAGGTAGCGATGAGAGGCCATGTAGGAGTACATGGTGGGTTGTCTCAGTGAAACCGTTCTCAAGAACTGAGTTCTGTGTTTGTGATCCAGGAATAGCTACTACCACTCATTGGGATCCTTAATAGACCTCTCGACTTATTAACTGCCCTAGTCCTCTGTCCAGGAGTTGCAACTAGTTTCTGGTGTTTATAGGATATGTGTTGGTGGTCATGCATAGCGCTGACCCTAGGGGTGGGCTATGATGCGGTAGATACACCGTGTCACGGTGTATCGGGCGCCCGTTTGGTGTCTCAGGAACCCTGCACAAATCGTTTGGGGTTGTGAGTGAAACTCCGGCCGGATCTCCTCGCGGATGGAACCCGAATAGGCGATAAACCTGGACTAGAGACTTGTGTGGTTAGTCAGCTCGTGGCCGACTCCCTTGCCAGGCTTCCGCTTGAAGGTTGCCGAGATACACGACGTGTACATGGTGGTAAGTGGCGAGAGCGTGTGTGAAGAAGTACACCCCTGCAGGGTTATAAATGATCTATTCGAATAGACGTGTCCGCGGTAAAGGACTTCTGGGTTGCCTATAACAGTTCATAGACAAGTGAAAGTGGATACTGTAAAATGCGCAAGATAAGCGTGAGTGCTATGGATGGCCTTCTCATAGGGAGACGGGAGCGGATCCATAGTGGTGTATGGATATGGTCAATATGTGGACTCGTGTGTACCATCTCAAAATAGTTACTTGCAGACGTAGTTCAGGATAGCCACCGAGTCAGAGCTGGCTTGCTGCAGTTAAACTCCACCACCCCCTTTATTGATACGATGCATATGTAGATAGTTCTGATGTAAGTCTTGTTGGGTACATTTGTACTCACGTTTGCCTATTTTATGTTTTGCAGAGAGACGTCAGTCTCGCTAGTAGTTCCGTGTGGACTTCGACGTTTATCTTAATACCTCGGCTACGATATTGTGCCCTCGGTAGGATCTGGTAGATAGTCAGGCTTCTCAGCCTTTTTCATTTGTAGATGTATGTACTCAGACATGTTAAGCTTCCGCATGTGCTTGTTGCTTGTATGCTCCATATGTTGGGGTCATGAGACCCATGTTTGCAATGCTTGGCTCCTCGGAGCCTAATGAATAAATACTTTGAGTCGTAGAGTCTTGTTGTGACGCCATGTTGTATTTACACATATCGAGCATATTGCGTCTATGATTTGAAATGCTTGGTATGTTTGGGATCCGACAACCTAGTTGTTTATCCTTGGTAGCCTCTCTTATGGGGAAATCTAGTCTTGTGCTTCCATGAGCCATAGTAGTCTGCTACAGCCCGGTTCACCGGAGTCCTGCTAGCCCAGCACTACTGCTCCGGAACACTTGACAGGCCGGCATGTGATTCACTTTGTTCCTGTGTCTGTCCCTTCGGGGAAATGTCACGTGGTGACATCCGGAGTCCTGCCTAGCCTGCTACAGCCCGGTTTACCGGAGTCCTGTTAGCCCAGTGCTACAGCCCGGATTCGCATGCTGCTGACCGACAT
Source organism: Triticum aestivum (assembly GCF_018294505.1). NCBI lineage: Eukaryota > Viridiplantae > Streptophyta > Magnoliopsida > Poales > Poaceae > Triticum > Triticum aestivum. The sequence goes on along the minus strand of NC_057800.1, from coordinate 592,166,458 downwards.
GCTCGATGTTGATTCATGTATGCCTGTCGCCGTAAGTTAGTGCCACTTTGGGTTCATGACTAGTCATGTCGGCCCGGGTTCTTTGTCATATGGATGCTAGGTACACTATCATATACGTGAGCCTAACGGCGCAAATGGTCCCGGGCCAGGTAAGGTGGCACCCGTGGGAATACCGTGCATGAGGCTGCAAAGTGATATGATGTGTTACATGCTAGATCAATAGACTTAGGATCGGGGTCCTGACAGCTTTGGTATTAGAGCCTGACTGCCTGTAGGATTACCAAGCTAAACCGGTCAAAGTTGTGTCTAGAAATGCTTTAGTTATGTAAGGGAATTGATTGTGGAAGGGAATGTAAGGCTCTTTTTACTCCTTTACCTTATGCCCTTCTGATTTGATTCATCCTCTTCTCTTCTACGGGGATTAAGAACTAGGCCTTCTCATCTATCTATCAGGATGACGAGTTACTATGATAGAGACTTATAGGATTGATGGATTTAAGCCCAGTTCAGTTTCTACTACTTCCGTGTGTTCATAGCTGGCCACAGAACCTTGATATGATGTTGTTGAGTGGTTATGCCACCATTTTGCAGGATGTCTCTATTCTTTTTGAGCATTTATTGCAGTTATGTTGTCTGAGTCATCCTAGGTTACTAAATAGTCTGGTGCATTTGCAAATCCTTTCTTTCCATTCCCGATGTCCTTTTTGGTCAGAATAAGCACACTATCCGGTACGTTGAGGTACTCTATTGCCTCGGTATATATGTTGGGGCTATTATTATGACCCTAGGTGTTTTAGGGAGTCACCTAGTAATCTAACCATGTTTTGTGTTTCCGGTGTGATGATTCTGGCCACCATTCTCGAAAGCATCATGTGATGCCATTTAGTAGTAGGTATTCTACTCCTGGGTTCTTGACCCAAGATCCACTCTACTTACCTCGTGTTGATAGTGTTGCTCATACCTTTAGGATATTAGTAATCTTTGTGATAGTCTTTGAGGTTCGTGGTATATCCTTCTTCCAAATACCATGAGCTACTTATGGCAGAAGTTCCTCGTTGAACCGAAAGATCACAATCAGAGTACTCTTGAGGAGTTCTGCATTCGTAATTGTGACTCTACCAGTTCTACCTTTCTGCATGGGTTATCTGGAAGAAATATGTTGAACTGGATTCGACATATTAATCTATGCATCAACAACTCAGAAAGTGATATGTTCCTTTGAGTTGTCCCTTTTCAGTTGTATTCCGACCTTCGTCTATCAATTGATAGTCAGGAGTAATTATGCATTCGTGTTATCGATGCTTATTATTCTTGTGGTCAGACAAGCCATTCTATTCCGGAATGACTAGGAGAAAAAAACTCCAGCACCTCATCCATTTCTTGGACTGGTCAAAGTAGTTGTATTTCGTAGATCAAAATGCTAGTCCAGCTTTTGCTCTATTCTACCTTCGAGTGTTACCATATTTATGTCAAGAATGTCATGAGAATTGCACCACCTCTTATGAATTCTTGACACAGTGATACTTCTCGCCATCATTATTCATTCCTCGGTCCCAGGTTGTTGTAACCGAAATGCCGACAAGTGAATTGTGATGTGTGAAATCAATACTCCGAGCAACTCGTTGCTTTGTAGTAAATGGACAATATTCTCATTCTTAGAGTGTTGATTATTAAATCATCATCCTAAGATTGATCGTGCTACCTAGTCCTTATTTCTGGTGCACTCTTAGATCCATGAGTTGGGATTGTGTCAATCCCTCACTCTTTTGATCATATCGTCTTGCCCTGAAAAGCAAGATTGTTCTCGAGCTTAGAGTCATATCGGTGGTTCGTGATTTTCCGGATATCTTCACGGAAGTATCACCAGGTCATCCCCTGACCGATATGGTGAGTTCGTGATCAAGTTGGTTTACCAATAAACCACTCTTTCTCCAAGAATCCGTGTTGGATACCCCTGATCTAGTTGGTTAAGCTAAACAACAACTTGGAGAGTTGGAAGACAAAAGCTAGACCAACTTAGTTCATTCCAAAGGGATATCCTTGTGTTTGTGTGTTAGTTGAAGAAAGATGATATCTTCATCGATTGTTCCTCATGATCGGTTGTTGGATCTGTTGTCTTGTCAAAACTTTGATTTGAGTGTGGGCTATCCTCAAATCAAATCAGTACCAACGATATTCGTAATGTTGTCTTACTCGTGGTTGACTCCTCGAGCATACACCATTACATCCTTTCATCTGACCAATACTATCACATTGTTCACATAATGGTGGAAGTCCAGTGATATGGAAATTCCGATGAGTTGTTGTTGAGCCCATCAGCAACATTTTGTCTCCTCCATGATTTGTGTTGAACATCCAGCTAGTGTTGGAAACTTGTGTAAGCATTTTCTTCATGCCCCATTCATGAAGTATATGTTTGGATGAAAGAAGTGACTTCCTTTGATTCACATGCATTTGATGTAAGTTGCCGCCGTGAATTCGAGAAAGTTTGTTTTGCTTTCTTTGGAGACTGGAATCATCCCAAGTCAGTCATGCATGTGAGAAGTATTCTATGGTCTGATAGACTGGTCATCTTCATTCCATATGTATCCCCTAGCACACCAAGCCACTGATTGATTTGTTCAAGGAAAGGAAGTTCCTTCTTAAGAGCATGCCTTATGCAAGGACCTCAATATCCTCGATTATGGTTCCCCACCTGAACTCGGTAGTGTTTTATTATAAGACTGCCACGTGGTCATGCTTGTCTAGGACAGTGTGTTCACAGGTGTGTAGCAAAACCTGCTCATGTTTTGGAGCTTGCTATCGTAGTTCATCTCCCGAGAGTCTCGGAACGTTATCCCGTCGACTTGTGTTGAAACTATTCTTTTTAGACATGTGAGTTTGAAGTATCCTGTTTCTAACCAGATCTGAATCTCGGGAAGATATGATGGTTGGAACATTCCCGACATTTGCATTATGTTCCCAGCTTGCACTGCCTTGTGTCAATCTCCCATGGGCTGCCCTTCTCAGCAATTGTTGTTCAGGATCATCTTCAGAAGTGGTCCTACCATGGGTCCCATCCATTTCAGATGATAAGCAAAAATCATCCATTGTGTTGTCTTCAACAAGGTAGTCCACATCATCCATTCTAGTCCGAGCATGTCATTCTTTCGAACTCCTTCAAAAGATCGATTGTGATTGCCTTAGGCTGGTATAAAGAGTTTCAATGATCTTTGTATCAAAAGTAATTCTTTTTGCCACTTAAGGGAATAGCTCTATGAGTCACCTTCCCTAAGATGCCCCGTTATGGAATCATGGCAATTCAGATCCTCGCTACGTTGACAACCGTTCACCACCCTCTTAGGTGTGGAATTATTGTCTACCAATTTGAACCCTTGTATCCGCTTCTTTCCATCACCCCTGATGTGTGTTTCGTGTCTCAGCTCAAGAGATGTTTTTTTATATCTCACTCCATGAGTTGATTTTGAGTTGCTCGATCTTCGAGAAGATTGATTCCTGTAGAGTTTCTTTCTGTTGTCATCATGTTGGATGAAGATCTCGAAAGCAAAGATGTCAAGATAAATATGATGCAATGAATCAATATCTTCAATGAGGACAGTTGGATCGTGAAGACTGTGTTAGTTTGCGTTTCCCCTTCATCTTACCCTACGCTTGAATCTCGGGACGAGATTCTTGTTTAGTAGGGGTGAGTTGTCACATCCCTAGTTCTGGTATGACCTAGACTAGCTAGTCATGTGTGCATCATGTTTAAATTTCAATGATTTTGAAATTGGGACAAGTGAAAGCCTCATAAATCATTTTAATAAAGGGGCAAGAACCCTAAAATTGCAATCAATGAATCCAAAATGCCCTAGAGATAGTTCTGACAATTTTGGCAAGAGTTATAAATCAAACCAAAAGTGTGGAACATTTCTAAGGAATTATTTGGGCTCTGATTTTAAATCAATATTCTATTTGAATTTGGAGTTATATTCATAATATATAATGAATATATTTTCAAATGCCCTGTGATATTCTATGTACATGTTGAGTAGACCTTTAAGTGACATAAATTATCCAGGGGAGTTTTGGCACTGTTTTCAAATTTGTTTGAATTTGAATTCAGTGGAAATTAAATAAAACAAAGCAGAAGAAAATTAAAAAAAGAGCAGACGGCTTACCTGGCCGCCTACCTTGCGCAGCCCACCTGGCAGCCCGTCTGGCTAGCCCAGCCCACCAGGGGCAGGGAGGACTTCTTCCTCCCGCCAGTCGGATGCACAGCGCATGCCCAACTTGCGCGCGGCCACCGCGCGCCACCTACACCCTGCCTGGATGTCCTCCTGTCGCCCTGGACCTTCCCTCGCGTCGCCACACACACCTCCTTCAACCCCTGCGTCTCTCCCCTCTCTCTCTGGACACCGTCCCCCTTCTCTGCTCGCTTCCGAACGGAGCTCGTCACGGCTGTTCGCCAAAGCCGCAGCCACCGCCTCCCTCTTGCCTCCCCGACGTGCCCCAGGGATCCGCCTCATCGCCTTCGTCCTCCTCGTCGAGCCACACATCGCTTTGCCATCAATGCCATCGACTTCAACCTCTCGGCCGCCGATATCGCCGGTGCCCGTTCGTCGTCTTCGACTCGTCCCCGAGCCCGCTAACCATCCCATCGTCTCTGCTGTGAGATTCTGCGTCCGTTCCCCCTCTTCTCGAGCACATTTACGCCCTGCATTCGTCGCCCCCTTGTCGACCGAACCGCGCCGCCGCCCGAGCTCGTCGGCGGCAACGCCCCAGTGACCACTTGGTCCCAGACGCGTGTCCACCGAGCTTGCTGCCCCGCGCTGAGCCTCGCTAGTGCCTCCCCTTTCCCACTTGCTCCCCGCAACGCTATCCCCACGCGCACCCGAGCTCCAGCCGCCGCGGCCGAGCTCCTCAGCGTTGTTTCCAGCATCCCCGCACACAACCGCCTGCACCACTAGAGGCGGCACACTTCCAGCTCATCGTAGGACCAAGCCGCATGCTCAGCCGACAACCGCAGCGCGATTCCGGCGCGCCTCAGCCACGTTCGATGGTCGTTGCCGGCCAAACTCCGGCGTGCTGACGTGGACGTCATTAGTGCTAACCGCCGCCAGCTAAGCACCCCTTGATAGGCACTGACAGTGGGCCCGACCACTGGTCAAACCCCAATAAGTGCGGGGTTTGACCGGGATTAGTCCTGTGTCACTAACGTGTGGACTCCACACGTCAGGTTTGACCCTGGTCAACGCTGTTGACTTGCTGACGCAGGCATGATGCAATGCTGACGCAGTGCTGATGCAATAAGTCATTTCTGGATTAAATCCAATTCAGGAATTTCAGAAAAAGTCCTAAACTTCTAAAAATCATAGAAAATTATCTATAACTCCAAATAAGATAAATTATATATGAAAAATGATCAGAAAAATCCAATCTATCCATCTGTAGCGTTTCCATGCATGTTTAAACAAATTAAGATTGCTGTTTACATCAAAACATGATAATGCACTTTATAAGTTCTTAGTTTGAATTTGAACCTTTGGTTCAAATCAACTCAGACCCTTCTGTTCTTAGCTGCATTAGCTCAAATCACAACATACGACATGTCATGATCATGCATCATATTGTGCATTGCATTGATTGAGTTCTTTCTGTGTTTGCCGGTGGTTGTTCCCCTCGGTAGACGTATGTTCCGAGGATGAGTTCGATGACACTGATGAAGAGCTATATCATCTTCAGAAGTGCCAGGCAAGCAAAAACCCCTTGTTCATTCCGATACAATCCCACTCTCTCGATCCTGCTCTCTTTTACTGCATTAGGACAACAACAATTCAACTGTTACATGATGCGGTAGTTGAACCCCTTTTCCTCTGCATGACCTGTCATTGCCATAGTAAATAGATGAAACCCACTAGCAGAGTAGGAGTTGTTTGAGCCCTCATGTGCCTACTCATTCATGCTTGTTTGGCATGCCTGCTACTGCTTAGAGTTGAGTCAGGTCTGATTCATCGGGGATGAATTGGAATGGTGATGAACATGTCCTACTGTGTGTGAGCTAAGTGTGTGAACACGATTTGGTAAAGGTAGCGATGAGAAGCCATGTAGGAGTACATGGTGGGTTGTCTCATTGAAACCGTTCTCAAGAACTAAGTTCTGTGTTTGTGATCCAGGAATAGCTACTACCACTCATTGGGATCCTTAATAGACCTCTCGACTTATTAACTGCCCTAGTCCTCTGTCCAGGAGTTGCAACTAGTTTCTGGTGTTTATAGGATATGTGTTGGCGGCCGTGCGTAGCGCTTACCCTAGGGGTGGGCTATGATGCAATAGATACACCGTGGCACAGTGTACCGGGCGCCCGTTTGGTGTCTCGGGAACCCTGCACACATCGTTTGGGGCTGTGAGCGAAACTCCGGCCGGATCTCCTTGCGGATGGAACATGAAAAGGCGATAAACCTGGACTAGAGACTTGTGTGGTTAGTCAGCTCGTGGCTGACTCCCTCGCCAGGCTTCCGCTTGAAGCTTGCCGAGATACACGACGTGTACATGGTGGTAAGTGGCGAGAGAGTGTGTGAAGAAGTACACCCCTTCAGGGTTATAAATGATCTATTCGAATAGCCGTGTCCGCGATAAAGGACTTCTAGGTTGCCTATAACAGTTCATAGACAAGTGAAAGTGGATACTGTAAAATGCGCAAGATAAGCGTGAGTGCTATGGATGGCCTTCTTGTAGGGAGACGGGAGCGGATCCATAGTGGTGTATGGATATGGTGAATATGTGGACTCGTGTGCGCCACCTCAAAAGAGTTACTTGCAGTCGTAGTTCAGGATAGCCACCAAGTTAAAGCTGGCTTGCTGCAGTTAAACTCCACCACCCCCTTTATTGATACCGATGCATATGTAGATAGTTCTGATGTAAGTCTTGCTGGGTACATTTGTACTCACGTTTGCCTATTTTATGTTTTGCAGAGAGACGTCAGTCTAGCTAGTAGTTCCGTGTGGACTTCGACCTTTAGCTTGATACCTCAGCTACGATCTTGTGCCCTCGGCGGGATCTGGTAGATAGTCAGGCTTCTCAGCCTTTTTCATTTGTAGATGTATGTACTCAGACATGTTAAGCTTCCGCATCTGCTTGTTGCTTGTATGCTCCGTACGTTGGGGTCATGAGACCCATGTTTGTAATGCTTGGCTCCTCGGAGCCTAATGAATAAATACGTTGAGTCGTAGAGTCTTGTTGTGATGCCATGTTGTATTTACACATATCGAGCATATTGTGTGTATGATTTGAAATGCTTGGTATGTGTGGGATCCGACAACCTAGTTGTTTATCCTTGGTAGCCTCTCTTATGGGGAAATGTAGTCTTGTGCTTCCATGAGCCATAGTAGTCCGCTACAGCCCAGTTCACCGGAGTCCTGCTAGCCCAGCACTACTGCTCCGGAACACTTGACTGGCCGGCATGTGATTCACTTCGTTCTTGTGTCTGTTCCTTCAAGGAAATGTCACGTGGTGACATCCGGAGTCCTGCCTAGCCTGCTATAGCCCGGTTCACCGGAGTCCTGTTAGCCCAGTGCTACAGCCCGGATTCGCACGTTGCTGACCGACATGCTCGATGTTGATTCATGTATGCCTGTCCCCGTAAGTTAGTGCCACTTTGGGTTCACGACTAGTCATGTAGGCCTAGGTTCTTTGTCATATGGATGCTAGCGACACTATCATATACGTGAGCCAAAAGGCACAAACGGTCCCGGGCCAGGTAAGGTGGCACCTGTGGGAATACCGTGCGTGAGGCCGCAAAGTGATATGATGTGTTACATGCTAGATCAGTGTGACTTAGGATCGGGGTCCTGACATGTATGCGGTCTGATGAGTGTTGAGGCTCGCGGCGGGTATCACTATTTTCTAACCTTCACAAATGATTTGAGCAACTATGGGTATATCTACTTAATGAAACACAAGTCTGAAACATTTGAAAAGGTTCAAAGAATTTCAGAGTGAAGTAGAGAATCATTGTAACAAGAAAATAAAGTTTCTACGATCTGATCACGGAGGCGAATATTTGAGTTACGAGTTTGGCCTTCATTTAAAACAATGTGGAATAGTTTCACAACTCACGCCACCTGGAACACCACAGTGTAATGGTGTGTCCGAACATCGTAATCATACTTTATTAGATACTAGTGACACTCTGTTTCTTTATGTATTCACACATGTATTATGTTTCCGGTTAATACAATTATAGCATGAATAATAAACATTGATCATGATATAAGGTAATAAATAATAACTTTATTATTGCCTCTAGGGCATATTTCCTTCAGAACATCACTATGTTGATCATATCTACTATATGATTCACGTTCGACCTTTCGATCTCAGTGTTCCGAGGCTATATCTGCATATGCTAGGCTCGTCAAGTTTAACCCGAGTATTCTGCATGTGCAAAACTAGCTTGCACACGTTGTATGTGAATGTAGAGCTTATCACACCTGATCATCATGTGGTGTCTACACGAAGAACTGTTGCAACGGTGCAAACTCAGGGAGAACACTTATACCTTGAAATTTTAGTAAGGGATCATCTCATAATGCTACCGTCGTACTAAGCAAAATAAGATGTATAAAAGATAAACATCACATGCAATCAAAAATATGTGACATGATATGGCCATTATCCTCTTGTGCCTTTGATCTCCATCTCCAAAGTACCTTCATGATCTCCATCGTCACCGGCATGACACCATGATCTCCATCATCTTGATCTCTATCAATGTGTCGTCACATGGTCGTCTCGCCAACTATTGCTTTTGCAACTATTGCTATCGCATAGCGATGAAGTAAAGCAATTGTATGGCGCTTGCATCTTATGCAATATAGAGACAACCATAAGGCTCCTGCCAGTTGCCGATAACTTTAAAAAACATAATCATCTCATACAACAATTTATATATCACGTCTTGACCATATCACATCACAACATGCCCTGCAAAAACAAGTTAGACGTCCTCTACTTTGTTGTTGCAAGTTTTACGTGGCTGGTACGGGATTTAGCAAGAACCGTTCTTACCTACGCATCAAAACCACAACATGGTATAGGGATTGCTTTTTGATCTTCAGAAAGAACCCAGTTCATTGAATCCGATTCAACTAAAATTGGAGAAACAGACACCCGGCAGCCACCTGTGTGCAAAGCACGTCGGTAGAACCAGTCTCATGAACACGGTCATCTAATGTCGGTCCGGGCCGCTTCATCCAACAATATCGCCGAATCAAGAAACAACTAGTGATGGCAAGCAATATGTATATACCCACGCCCACAACTCCTTTGTGTTCTACTCGTGCATATAACATCTACGCATAGACCTGGCTCTGATGCCACTTTTGAGGAACACAATACTTCAAAAAAATCATACGATCACGCTAGATCTATCTAGGAGATGCATAGCAACGAGAGGGGAGAGTGTGTCTACGTACCCTCACAGACCGAAAGAGGAAGCGTTGAGTAACGCGGTTGATGTAGTCGAACGTCTTCGCTACCCAACCGATCAAGTACCGAACGCATGGCACCTTCGCGATCTGCACACATTCAGCTTGGTGACGTCCCTCGAACTCTAGATCCAGCTGAGGCCGAGGGAGAGTTTTGCCAGCACGACGGCATGTTGATAGTGATGATGAAGTTACCAACGTAGGGCTTCGCCTAAGCACTACAACAATATGACCGATGTGGAAATCTGTGGAGGGGGCACCGCACACGGCTAAGAAATCAACTTGTGTGTCTATGGGGTGCCCCCCTCCCACGTATATAAAGGAGGGGAGGAGGAGGAGGGCCGGCCTCAAGGGGCGCGCACAAAGGGGGGATTCCTAATCCTAGTAGGAGTAGGTTTCCCCTTTCCTAGTCCAAGTAGGAGAAGAAGGAAGGAGAGGGAGAGGGAGAAGGAAAGAGGGGGGCGCCGCCCCCTCCTAGTCCAATTCGGAATAGTCCTTGCGGGGCACGCTGCCTCCCCTTGTGGCCCTTCTCTCCTTTACACTAAATCCCAATAAGGCCCAATACTTCCCTCGGTGAATTCTCGTAACTCTCCGGTTCTCCGAAAAATACCCGAATCACTCGGAACCTTTCTGATGTCCGAGTATAGCCTTCCAATATATGAATCTTCACCTCTCGACCATTTCGACACTCCTCGTCATGTCCGTGATCTCATCCGGGACTCCGAACAAACTTCAGTCATTAAATCACATAATTCATAATACAAATCGTCATCGAACGTTAAGCGTGCGGACCCTACGGGTTCGAGAACTATGTAGACATGACCGAGACACATCTCCAGTCAATAACTAATAGCGGAACCTGGATGCTCATATTTGCTCCTACATATTCTACGAAGATCTTTATCGGTCAAATTGCATAACAACATACGTTGTTCCCTTTGTCATCGGTATGTTACTTGCCCGAGATTCGATCGTCGGTATCATCATGCCTAATTCAATCTCATCACTCGCAAGTCTCTTTACTCGTTCTGTAATGCATCATCTCGTGACTAACTCATTAGTCACATTGCTTGGAAGGCTCATAGTGATGTGCATTACCGAGAGGGCCCAGAGATACCTCTCTGATACACGGAGTGACAAATCCTAATCTCGATCTATGCCAACTTGTAGCGACCCGACCTCAGACGGTCAAGTCTCTGTGCTTAAGTGTCATCCCTGGATCGGTATGCTGACACACACTACTTGAGGATTTATAACAGAGGTAAATCACATGTATAAAGTAACATAAATACTATTACCTCAATCCAAAGTAGCGGAACTGACAAGGTTGTGGATTCCCATCAACACCAACAGCAAAGTTGAGTGTAGAAATCGTAACCCTAACGTATCACTTACTCATCGTAAGAAGTCCTGCAACATGAGACGTTGCAGCCACAGAGGGTCAGTACATTGAATGTACTGGCAAATTCACACCAGAGGATAATGATGAATAACGGCTATCACTACATGCATATTTGGCTGGTGGAAAAGCTCTATGGTTATAATGTTTTTGCGAAAAGCCAATTTTTCCATACTGTAAAGGAATATAATTTATTTAACTACAAAGTTGGTTGAAAAAATATTGAGAAGGTTCCTCCAACTCAATCCCAAATTAACATCGATAACCCAACAAATTATTTAAGTAACGTGATCAGATCAATATGATAATCCAAGTAACAAATACTCAAGATTTGTCCATAACCGGGGACACGGCTAACCATGATTAGTTTATACATTCTGCAGAGGTTTGAGCACTTTTCCCCACAAGACTCGATCTCCTCCGTTGGATTTCTCGCACTACATGATGTTTGAGAAACGGATGACCGAGACACAGTCTTTCAAAAGCATTAACTCTCTACTCCGGATAGACTATACCACCTACAACCCACTACCTGCTAGTCTATCTCTTCAAGAGATCCACACAACTTACTCAACTATGCTAGAGCCCATAATAGCTTGTGGCTGCACACGGAAGTTTCTAGCATGAATAATCTTATGATCCCTTTGAGCCTGGGTGGCATTCCATAGGGTGATCACACGGGTCCTCCGGGATCCCCTTGGGCAAACGTTGGGTTCTCCAGGTGCCCGAGCAAACCACTAGGTGCTCCAGGGTGCCCCAACCAATCCACCCAGATGTGTATTAAAGTAGCCACATTAAGTTAACCATTAAATAATAACTCTCACATCTGTCATGAATTCTCTCAAACCAATCCACGTCTACGAGCATAGCATAGCAATATGAGCATAACGTAAAAGTAACTCCCAAGGTTTGAATGCAGGGTAATAGGTTCCTACATCATCAGCTACTTCCCAATACCCACATGTTATCAATCCTACTCATGCAATGTTTAAGGGTGAAACTAATGCATAAAAGTGGGTATGAAAGGGGTATGATCAAAGTGTGAACTTGCCTCGTACTGTTGATGAAGATGATTTGCACTCATAACTCTTGATAGTTCTACTCGTCACACTCCGGTCAATCTATCGTAGGTAGGCAATAGTAACCACACATAAGCAATCACACAAAAAGTCGGAGAGGGCGAAGAACAAATCGGAAAACATCAAAACCAAGAAAATAACTCTTGCAACATAAAACAATTTCTAACAGTACCAAAATTATGTGAATTTGGCCTTATCAGAAGGTTTAGGTCAAGAGCTCCGATTTGCAAAAAGAATCAACTCAAACGGAGTTACGAAACTCAAGTTATGATCAAAAGAAGTTTGAATCTAAATATGTTTGAAACCAAATTTTAAATTTTCAAAAACATGTTTAAGTTGTTTTACTGGATAGAGGAGATCGTAATGAAGATGTGGGCATTTTTTCGTCGGATTTGGATAAACGGGTAAAAAGATGTGATAGATTGAAGATCAGGGACTAAACTATGAAGAAACTAATTACATACGGGTCCCTGGCTAAAATTAAAAAGAAAAAGAAAAAGAAAAAGACTAAATAATGAACGTTCGCTACCGAAACCTATTAGGTTAAAAATGTTCACTACTGAGGCCTAACCAACGAACGCTCGCGAATTAGAGGTTAACGGTTCAAAAAAACAAATGGATCTTATCGGGGTCATCTAAAATGAATCGGACGGCCGAGGGGGCTTCGGGGTGTACCGCGACGGTGGAGGTCACCGGCGACGAAGGAGAAGACGGTAGTGGCGTCGGGGTCGTCGGGGTGGCTGCTCTGGTGGTCCTCCGGCGTGTCCGTGGGGTCGGGTAAAAGCGGCACGCGGGGCTGAAGCCGATGGTGGTGGTGGTGCTTGTCTTTGGTGTCGGAATGGCGCGGGGCTTGGCGGCGGACCTCGTCGGATCTCGCGAACTCCGGCGAGTTCGTGTGGAGCGTGGGGAGGGTCTCGGGCCTTCCGGTTAGAGGCAAAATGAGGCCGGGGCCTGGCTATATATAGGAGGGGGTGAGGGTGATGCGTGGGTGAGGGGGCAAGGAAGGGGCAGAGTTCGAGTCAGACACGGCGATGGCCGGCGATATGTGGGGAAGATAGACTCTTAGCGCGAGGTCGAGGACGGACCCGACAGGTGGGTCCCACCTGTCGGTGGCTGAGCGAGGCGGCGGCCGATCACAGGTGTGAGCTAGCGAGCGGAGTGGAGCGGCTTCGGGCGCGGCTGGGCTTCGGCTGGGCACTGGGCCGTGGCCTGGCCTAGGAGCTGGGCCGGCCCAGCTCGGCGGGAGAAAGTCTTTTTTTTACACACAACAAAAAAAATAATCTAAACCAAGTAAAATAAAAATAAACAATAGGCATATAATATATCAAAAATTTTAGAAAAACATTTTCTACGCCATGAACATTTTAGTAGAGTCAAATAAAATCCACACAAATATAAATAATTCAAATAGTGCTACTATTCTAATAAAATCCAATGAAAAACATTTTAAAAATACCAAAATGATTTAAAATTCACTTCTCTCCAATTTTCTACTGTAGGGAATCATGTTACCCTATTTTCCATATATTTTTGTTTTTGGAGAAAAATAATTTGAATAAAACCCAAATAACTCCAAATTGAAAATAATTTCAAACGGACTTTAAATTTGATCCTTTTGAACTTCCAACTCGTATTTCATATATTTTGAAGAAGTCATTTTATCTTCTCTCATGAAAATCATTGAGTTGCTTAAAGTTTCTGAATTTGAAATATTTCCAAATAAAATTCAAATCTTTTCTAAAACCCTTTTCATTTAATTAAATGGAAGAAGTCATATCATCTTCTCTCGCGGGTTTTGTATCTGAAAAGAATTTGAATTCACGGAGATCAAAATGCAAAAAGGTGAAAGTTTGGAAAAGTCCTTTTATTCCCTCTCATTTAACTTTCAAAAAGTTTCGAATTTCACTCGATCAATCACACAACAATGAAACAAACAATCAATCTATCTATTTATTATAACATTCCAAAAGTTAGAATTGTGGGATGTTACACAACTCAACAAACACCATCGGAGACACCTGTAGAGCATCTTTATAATCACCCAGTTACGTTGTGACATTTGATAGCACACTAAGTGTTCCTTCGGTATTCGGGAGTTGCATAATCTCATAGTTATAGGAACATGTATAAGTCATGAAGAAAGCAATAGCAATAAACTAAACAATCATAGTGCTAAGCTAACGGATGGGTCTTGTCCGTCACATCATTCTCTAATGATGTGATCCCGTTTATCAAATGACAACACATGTCTATGGTTAGGAAACTTAACCATCTTTGATTAACAAGCTAGTCTAGTAGAGGCTTATTAGGGACACTGTGTTTTGTCTATGTATTCACACATGTACTAAGTTTCCGGTTAATACAATTCTAGCATGAATAATAAACATTTATCATGATATAAGGAAATATAAATAACAACTTTATTATTGCCTCTGGGGCATATTTCCTTCACAAGGACAGGTGTTCCGGCCGGGACCGCGAGGATCCGGCGCCAGAGGACCCAAGCGAGCGATGAGTCGACGCTATGGCGTCGCGGCGGACGGATCCGTCCGTCGGCCGAGCGATGTCCTCCCGGGAGTGGCCGAGTACAATGTGGACTGCCATTGCCTCCTCCAACCCACACGGGCTGACACACCAATCAACGGATCCGGACTTGTCAGAGTCCGATCTGCTGCCTGCCATGGCGCAGAAGGCCGGAAACCACCAGATGTGAGCTCGGGTGGTGGAGGGGAGTTGATACGTCTCCAACGTATCTATAAGTTTTGATTGCTCCATGCTACTTTATCTACTGTTTTGGGCTATATTGGGCTTTATTTTCCACTTTTTATTATTTTTGGGACTAACCTATTAACCGGAGGCCCAGCCCAGAATTGCTGTTTTTTGCCTATTTCAGTATTTCGAGGAAACGGAATATCAAACGGAGTCCAAACGGAATGAAACCTTCAGGAACGTGATCTTCTCACCGAACGTGATCCAGGAGACTTGGACCCTACTCCAAGAAGTTTCCGGGGAGGTCACGAGGGTGGAGGCCCCCCCTAGGTGCGCCCCCTGCCTCGTGGGCCCCTCGGAGCTCCACCGACGTGCTTCTTCTGCCTATATATCTCCATATACCCTAAAAACATTAGAGAGCACAATAGATCGGGAGTTCCGCCGCCAGAAGCCTCCGTAGCCACCGAAAACAAATCTAGACCCATTCCGGCGCCCTACCTGAGGGGGCAATCCCTCTCCGGTGGCCATCTTCATCATCCCGGTGCTCTCCATGACGAGGAGGGAGTAGTTCTCCCTCGGGGCCGAGGGTATGTACCAGTAGCTATGTGTTTGATCTCTCTCTCTCTCTCTCGTGTTCTTGAGGTGATACGATCTTGATGTATCATGAACTTTGCTATTATAGTTGGATCCTATGTTTCTCCTCCCCCTCTTCTCTCTTGTAATGAATTGAGTTTTCCCTTTGGAGTTATCTTATCGGATTGAGTCTTTAAAGATTTGAGAACACTTGATGTATGTCTTGCCGTGGATATCTGTGGTGACAATGGGATATCACGTGATTCACTTGATGCATGTTTTGGTGATCAACTTGCGAGTTCCTCTCATGAACCTATGCATAGGGGTTGGCACACGTTTTCGTCGTGATTCTCTGGTAGAACTTTGGGGCACTCTTCGAGGTCCTTTGTGTTGGCTGAATAGATGAATCTGAGATTGTGTGATGCATATCGTATAATCATACCCACGGATACTTGAGGTGACATTGGAGTATCTAGGTGACATTAGGGTTTTGGTTGATTTGTGTCTTAAGGTGTTATTCTAGTATGAACTCTAGGGCTGTTTTAGGAATATCCCAATGGATTGATTGGAAAGAATAACTTTGAGGTGGTTTCGTACCCTACCATAATCTCTTCGTTCGTTCTCCGCTATTAGTGACTTTAGAGTGACTCTTTGTTGCATGTTGAGGGATAGTTATGTGATCCAATTATGTTATCATTGTTGAGGGAACTTACACTAGTGAAAGTATGAACCCTAGGCCTTGTTTACCATCATTGCAATACCGTTTACGCTCACTTTTACCATTAGTTACCTTGCTGTTTTTATAATTTCAGATTAAAAATACCTTTATATACCATCCATATACCACTTGTATCACCATCTCTTCGCCGAACTAGTGCACCTATACAATTTACCATTGTATTGGGTGTGTTGGGGACACAAGAGACTCTTTGTTATTTGGTTGCAGGGTTGCTTGAGAGAGACCATCTTCATCCTACGCCTCTTACGGATTGATAAACCTTAGGTCATCCACTTGAGGGAAATTTTCTACTGTCCTACAAACCTATGCACTTGGAGGCCCAACAACGCCTACAAGAAGAAGGTTGTGTAGTAGACATCAAGATCTTTTCTGGCGCTGTTGCCGGGGAGTTTAGCGCTTGAAGGTATATCTTTAGATCTTGCAATCCAGTCTTTTAGTTTCTTGTTTTATCACTAGTTTAGTTTATTAAAGAAAACTATAAAAAATGGAATTGAGTTTGTCTCATACACTTCACCTTTTTAATATCTTTCGTGAGTATGATGGAAAGGATAATTGTGCTCAAGTGCTAGAATAAGAAATCTATAAAATGTTTGGCACTAAGTATTTGAATGATGAGCATGATTGCAATGTTATTAGTACGAATTCCTTGAATATCCATGATGCTAATGATATGCAAAGCCACAAGCTTGGGGAAGCTATGTTGGTTGAGGATGATATTTTTTGTCCCCCAAGTTTTGATGAGCAATTTTATTATGATGAAAGGATGCCTCCTATTTATGATAATTATATTGATGAAAGTGGATTTGGAGAGGCCATGACTTTATTTTGTGATGAATCCACTATTCCGGAAGAGGTTCCAATTGATTATGAGAACAAAGTTGCTATCTATGATGATTATTGTGATGACTTGTATGCTATAAATAATAATGATATCTGTGAAACTTGTCATCATGATTTTAGTTTTCAATTGGATTATGCCTCACATGATAATTATTTTGTTGAGTTTGCTCCCACTATAATTCATGAGAAGAATTTTGCTTGTGTGGAGAGTAGTAAATTTTCTATGCTTGTAGATCATGATAATAATGCTTTAGGTGCTGGTTATATTGTTGAATTCATTCATGATGCTACTGAAAATTATTATGAGGGAGGAACATATGCTTGTAGGAATTGCAATAATATCAAGTTTCCTCTCTATGTGCTTAAAATTTTGAAGTTATGCTTGTTTTACCTTCCTATGCAAGTTGATTATTGTTCCCATAAGTTGTTTGCTCACAAAATCCCTATGAATAGGAAGTGGGTTAGACTTAAATGTGCTAGTCATATTCTTCATGATGCTCTCTTTATGTTTCAATTCTTATCTTTTATGTGAGCATCATTGAAATCATCATGCCTAGCTAGGGGCGTTAAACGATAGCGCTTGTTGGGAGGCAACCCAACTTTATTTTTGTTCCTTACTTTTTGATACTGTTTAGTAATAAATAATTCATCTAGCCTATGTTTAGATGTAGTTTTATGTTTTAAATTAGTGTTTGTGCCAAGTAGAACCGTTGGGAAGACTTGGGGAAAGTCTTGTTGATCATGCTGTAAAAAACAGAAACTTGAGCGCTCACGAGAATTGCTGCCATTTTTATTGGAGAGTGCTATTTAGTTAATTATTTTTGCAGATGATTAATATATAAATTACTCAGGTCCATCAATTTATTTGAGAATTTTATGTGCTCCAGAAGTATACGTTTGATTCATATTACTACAGACTGTTCTGTTTTTGACAGATTCTGTTTTTCATGTGTTGTTTACTTATTTTGATGAATCTATGGCTAGTAAAATAGTTTATAAACCATAGAGAAGTTGGAATGCAGTAGGTTTAACACCAATATAAATAAAGAATGAGTTCATTACAGTACCTTAAAGTGGTGATTTATTTTCTTATACTAACGGAGCTTACGAGTTTTCTATTAAGTTTTGTGTTGTGAAGTTTTCAAGTTTTGGGTAAAGATCCGATGGACTATGGAATAAGGAGTGGCAAGAGCCTAAGCTTGGGGATTCCCAAGGCACCCCAAGGTAATATTCAAGGATATCCAAGAGCCTAAGCTTGGGGATGCCCCGGAAGGCATCCCCTCTTTTGTCTTCATTCATCGTTAACTTTACTTGGAGCTATATTTTTATTCACCACATGATATGTGTTTTGCTTGGAGCATCAATTTATTTTGTTAGTATTTGCTTGATGTTATTTAGAACAATGTTTTGCATCTTTTATTTCAATAAAAGTGGCATTGATAGCCTTTACTATGCCTATGTTACAAGTATACATGTTGCTGTTTGAAAACAGAAAGTTTACCGCTGTTGCAATAATTTCCTAGAAAAGTGAGAATGTGATAAAATGTTGAAACCTTTTGAATATTAAGCTCTAAGAAATTTACTACAGTGGGAATTTTCTTTCATAATTTTTGGAGCTAGGGAAGTATGGATGTTGCAGCATTCTTTACAGACTATCCTGTTTAGGCAGATTGCTGTTATGTTTGCATTGTTTGCACATGTTTGTTTCTTTAATGATTCTATTTGAGGATAGGACTATTAAATATGCAGAGGCATTTAGTATGCAATTTTGAATAATAATTTTAGTGATTTGCTACAGTAGAGTATGATAAGGTTTTTGCAATGGTTTATACTAACTTATCTCACGAGTCCTTATTGAGTTTTGTGTGGATGAAGCTTTTGAGATTTAGGGAGACCGTGATATGAGAGGAATTAAGGAGACACAAAAGCTCAAGCTTGGGTATGCCCAAGGCATCCCAAGATAATATTTCAAGAAGTCTCAAGCATCTAAGCTTGGGGATGCCCCGGTTGGCATCCCACCTTTCTTCTTCAACAACTATCGGTTAGTTTCGATTGATCCTAAGTTTTTGCTTCTTCACATGATGATTGCTATTCTTAGAGTGTCATTTTATTTTGCTTTGCTTTCTGTTTGGATAAAATACCAAGATCTTAAATTATTAAATGTTAGAGAGTCTTCACATATTTGCATAATTATTTAACTACTCACTGATCTTCACTTATATCTTTTGGAGTAGTTTGTTGTTGCTCTAGTGCTTCACTTATATCTTTTAGAGCATGGTGGTAGTTTTATTTTGAAGAAATAGATGAACTCTCATGCTTCACTTAGATTATTTTGAGAGTCTTAAATAGCATGGTAATTTGCTTAAAATCCTACTATGCTAGGTATTCAAGAATAATAAAATTCTCTTATGAGTGTGTTGAATGCTATGAGAAGTTTGATACTTGATAATTGTTTTGAGATATGGAGGTGGTGATATTAGAGTCATGCTAGTGAGTAGTTTTGAATTTTGTGATTCCCGTAGCATGCACGTATGGTGAACCGTTATGTGATGAAGTCGGAGCATGATTTATTTATTGATTGTCTTCCTTATGAGTGGCGGTCGGGGACGAGCGATGGTCTTTTCCTACCAATCTATCCCCCTAGGAGTATGCGCACAATACTTTGTTTCGATAACTAATAGATTTTTGCAATAAGTATATGAGTTCTTCATGACTAATGTTGAGTCCATGGATTATACGCACTCTCGCCCTTCCACCATTGCTAGCCTATCTAGTACCGTGCAACTTTCGCCGGTACCATAAACCCATCATTTACCTTCCTCAAAACAGCCACCATACCTACCTATTATGGCATTTCCATAGCCATTCCGAGATATATTGCCATGCAACTTTCCACCGTTCCATTATTATGACACGCTCCATCATTGTCATATTGCTATGCATGATCATGTAGTTGACATCGTATTTGTGGCAAAGCCACCATTCATAATTCTTTCATACATGTCACTCATGCATCATTGCACATCCCGGTACACCGCCGGAGGCATTCATATAGAGTCATATCTTGTTCTAAGTATCTAGTTGTAATTCTTGAGTTGTAAGTAAATAAAGGTGTGATGATCATCATTATTAGAGCATTGTCCCAGTGAGGAAAGGATGATGGAGACTATGATTCCCCCACAAGTCGGGATGAGACTCCGGACGAAAATAAAAAAATATAAAATAGGCCAAAAAAGTCCAAATAAAAAAGAAAAGAAAAAATAGGCCATAAAAAAGAGAGGGCCCAAATAAAAAAATAAAAAAATGAGAGAAAAAGAGAGAAGGGGCAATGCTACTATCCTTTTACCACACTTGTGCTTCAAAGTAGCACCATGATCTTCATGATAGAGAGTCTCCTATGTTGTCACTTTCATATACTAGTGGGAATCTTTCATTATAGAACTTGGCTTGTATATTCCAATGATGGGCTTCTTCAAAATGCCCTAGGTCTTCATGAGCAAGCAAGTTGGATGCACACCCACTAGTTTCTTTTGTTGAACTTTCATATACTTATAGCTCTAGTGCATCCGTTGCATGGCAATCCCTACTCACTCACATTGATATCTATAGATGGGCATCTCCATAGCCCGTTGATACGCCTAGTCGATGTGAGACTATCTTCTCCTTTTTGTCTTCTCCACAACCACCATTCTATTCCACCTATAGTGCTATATCCATGGCTCACGCTCATATATTGCGTGAAGATTGAAAAAGTTTGAGAACATCAAAAGTATGAAACAATTGCTTGGCTTGTCATCGGGGTTGTGCATGATTTAAATACTTTGTGTGGTGAAGATGGAGCATAGCCAGACTATATATGATTTTGTAGGGGTAGCTTTCTTTAGCCATGTTATTTTGAGAAGACATAATTGCTTAGTTAGTATGCTTGAAGTATTATTGTTTCTATGTCAATATTAAACTTTTGTCTTGAATCTTATGGATCTGAATATTCATGCCACAATTAAGAAGATTTACATTGAAATTATGCCAAAGTATCACTCCGCATCAAAAATTCTCTTTTTATCATTTACCTACTCGAGGACGAGCAGGAATTAAGCTTGGGGATGCCTGATACGTCTCCAACGTATCTATAATTTTTGATTGCTCCATGCTACTTTATCTACGGTTTTGGACTATATTGGGCTTTATTTTCCACTTTTTATTATTTTTGGGACTAACCTATTAACCGGAGGCCCAGCCCAGAATTGCTGTTTTTTGCCTATTTCAGTATTTCGAGGAAACAGAATATCAAACGGAGTCCAAACGGAATGAAACCTTCGGGAACATGATCCAGGAGACTTGGACCCTACTCCAAGAAGTTTCCGGGGAGGTCACGAGGGTGGAGGGCGCCCCCCTGGGCACGCCCCCTGCCTCGTGGGCCCCTCGGAGCTCCACCGACGTGCTTCTTCCGCCTATATATCTCCATATACCCTAAAAACATCAGAGAGCACAATAGATCGGGAGTTCCGCCGCCAGAAGCCTCCGTAGCCACCGAAAACCAATCTAGACCCATTCCGGCGCCCTGCCAGAGGGGGCAATCCCTCTCCGGTGGCCATCTTCATCATCCCGGTGCTCTCCATGACGAGGAGGGAGTAGTTCTCCCTCGGGGCTGACGGCATGTACTAATAGCTATGTGTTTGATCTCTCTCTCTCTCTTGTGTTCTTGAGGTGATACGATCTTGATGTATCACGAGCTTTGCTATTATAGTTGGATCCTATGTTTCTCCTCCCCCTCTTCTCTCTTGTAATGAATTGAGTTTTCCCTTTGGAGTTATCTTATCGGACTAAGTCTTTCAAGATTTGAGAACACTTGATGTATGTCTTGCCGTGGATATCTGTGGTGACAATGGGATATCACGTGATTCACTTGATGTATGTTTTGGTAATCAACTTGCGGGTTCCGCCCATGAACCTATGCATAGGGGTTGGCACACGTTTTCGTCGTGATTCTCCGATAGAACTTTGGGGCACTCTTCGAGGTCCTTTGTGTTGGTTGAATAGATGAATCTGAGATTGTGTGACGCATATGGTATAATCATACCCACGGATACTTGAGGTGACATTGGAGTATCTAGTTGACATTAGGGTTTTGGTTGATTTGTGTCTTAAGGTGTTATTCTAGTACGAACTCTAGGGCTGTTTTAGGAATAGCCCAACGGATTGATTGGAAAGAATAACTTTGAGGTGGTTTCGTACCCTACCATAATCTCTTCGTTCGTTCTCCGCTATTAGTGACTTCAGAGTGACTCTTTGTTGCATGTTGAGGGATAGTTATGTGATCCAATTATGTTATCATGTTGAGGGAACTTACACTAGTGAAAGTATGAACTCTAGGCCTTGTTTACCATCATTGCAATACCGTTTACGCTCACTTTTACCATTTGTTACCTTGCTGTTTTTATAATTTCAGATTACAAATACCTTTATCTACCATCCATATACCACTTGTATCACCATCTCTTCGCCGAACTAGTGCACCTATACAATTTACCATTGTATTGGGTGTGTTGGGGACACAAGAGACTCTTTGTTATTTGGTTGCAGGGTTGCTTGAGAGAGACCATCTTCATCCTACGCCTCCTATGGATTGATAAAACTTAGGTCATCTACTTGAGGGAAACTTTCTACTGTCCTACAAACCTCTGCACTTGGAGGCCCAACAACGTCTACAAGAAGAAGGTTGTGTAGTAGACATCAGGAGTGGAGTGAAGTGGCTAGGGTTTGCTTTGGTGAGAGGATGGGCACAAAAATAAGTGGGGTTGGGTGGGCCAGCATGGGTCGGGTCCGGCGGACTGGCGGGCCCGGGCGCCCTGATACCCGTCCCATATTTGGGCTGGATATGAGGAGTGTCGGTCAGCCCGGGCGTTTGAGGCCCGTTTGAGGCGTCCGTCTAGGTCGAAAACACATGACCGTCAGTGATCGGGCAGCCCGCCCGGGCATATGAGGCGGGTTTGAGAGGTCCGGTTGTAGATGCTCTAAGCCTCACATCTCATGGATACGAAAGGTGTGGTAAGATTTCTTTAGGCAAGCCAAAGTGTGGCTAAAAATTTGAGCAACTTAAATGAGGCAAGTATGGCAAAATAGTGTGGTAAGGATAATCACAATCCAAACAAGCACTCTGTAAAATCTCAAGATGACATGCCGGCTTGGCGGCTTAGTCTCTCGAAGATGCATATGTATGCTGATAGGGATGAGTACATGCACAACGCCTAAATCGAATATGCATGTGTGCGCTGATAGGCATGAGTGCATACCCGACGCCTAGCACCCTGAAAAGAAATCAAAGAAAATCTTTTAAGGAGTTATAAGCGCTTTTTAGAGTTCGAATAGCAAAAGAGGCCGTGCGTTGCAACGGGAGAGAAAACATAACACACGCTCTTAACTCAACAACCATCACTCAAGACCACAATAGGTCCATCTCCTTTATTTTTGCGAGGCATCATATTTGTGTTGCCACTTATCCTCCTTCTCACCCTCGCCGGCGATGGCCTCGGTGTTCTACTCGTGCATATAACATCTACGCATTAACCTGGCTCTAAAACCACTGTTGGGGAACGCAGTATTTCAAAAAACTTCCTATGATCATGCAAGATATATCTAGGAGATGCATAGCAATGAGAGGGGAGAGTGTGTCTACGTACCCTCATAGACCGAAAGCGGAAGCACTAAGTAATGCAGTTGATGTAGTCAAACGTCTTCGTGATCCAACCGATCAAGTACCGAATGCACGGCACCTCCACGATCTGCACACGTTCAGCTCGGTGACGTCCCTCAAACTCTAGATCCAGCTGAGGCCGAGGGAGAGTTTCGTCAGCACGACGGTGTGTTGACGGTGATGATGAAGTTGCCGATGCAGGGCTTCGCCTAAGCACTACGACAATATGACTGAGGTGTGTTTCTGTGGAGGGGGCACCGCACACGGCCAAAACAATTGTCAACTTGTGTGTCTATGAGGTGCCCCCCTCCACCGTATGTAAATGAGGGGAGGAGGGGGCTGGCCGGCCTCATGGTGCGCCGCCAAGGGGGGATTCCTACTCCTACTAGGAGTAAGTTTCCCACCTTTCCTAGTCCTAATAGGAGGGGAACGGAAGGGGAAGAAGAGAAGAAGGAAAGGGGGGGCGGCACCCCTCCTGATTCGGATTGGGCTTGGGGGCGCGCCCCCACCTCTTGGCCGCCTCCTCTCTCTTCCACTAAAGCCCACGTAGGCCCATTAAGCCCCCAGGGGTTTCCGGTAACCCCCCGTTACTCCGGTATATGCCCGAACTCACCCGAAACCATTCCAGTGTCCAAATATAACCTTCAAATTTATCAGCCGGAAACCGCCGGAGGTGAGCTCGGGTGGCGGAGGGGAGTGGAGTGAAGTGGCTAGGGTTTGCTTTGGTTAGAGGATGGGGACAAAAATAAGTGGGGTTGGGTGGGCCAGCATGGGTCAGGTCAGGCGGACGGGCAGGCCCGGGCGCCCCCATACCCGCCCCATATTTGGGCTGGATATGAGGAGTGTCGGTCAGCCTGGGCGTTTGAGGCCCGTTTGAGGTGTCCGTCTAGGTCGAAAAAACATGACCGTCAGTGATCGGGCAGCCCGCCCGGGCATATGAGGCGGGTTTGAGAGGTCCGGTTGTAGATGCTCTAAGCCTCACATCTCATGGATACAGAAGGTGTGGTAAGATTTCTTTAGCCAAGCCAAAGTGTGGCTAAAAATTTGAGCAACTCAAATGAGGCAAGTATGGCAAAATAGTGTGGTAAGGATAATCACAATCCAGACAAGCACTCTGTAAAATCTCAAGATGACATGCCGGCTTGGTGGCTTAGTCTTTCGAAGATGCATATGTATGTTGATAGGGATGAGTACATGCGCAATGCCTAAATTGAATATGCATGTGTGCGCTAATAGGGATGAGTGCATGCCCGATGCCTAGCACCCTTAAAAGAAATCAAAGAAAATCTTTTAAGGAGTTATAAGCGCTTTTTAGAGTTCAACTAGCAAAAGAGGCCGTGCGTTGCAACGGGAGAGAAAACATAACACACGCTCTTAACTCAACAACCATCACCCAATACCACAATAGGTCCATCTCCTTTATTTTTGCGAGGCATCATATTTGTGTTGCCGCTTATCCTCCTTCTCACCCTCGCCAGCGATGGCCTCGGTGTTCACACAAAGCAACAAAAAATGTGTGTTGAATATGGTTAATCCTAAGGCGTCTCTCTCTCCCTCTCTCTCTCTCACTCGCTTTCTCTCACTCTCGCGATGAGAAATATGTTGTTTTCCCCTGTGACATTTTTCAGAGGTATGAATGTGTAGTTATCGATGTTTTCTTTTCCGTATATCGTTATAGTGGGGTGTTTATTTGCAATCCGGATCGCCGCCGGTATGAAAAAAACGAATCTTGTGCTATAAATTATAAGTTTGCTTCCATAACAATATTTTAAAAATATTTTATAGGTAAAATTAACATCATATTTAGATTCCACACATTTTCTAATAAAATTTCATATATAATATGTTAAAATTGAATTTACAGTTTAAAAGATACAGATAATTTAGAAAATCATTTGGTTTGACTCAAATATATTCCAAAATAATATTTATAAATATTTAACAGGTAAAAAAAATCTCATATTCATATTCTACATATTTTTCTAATCAAATTTCATATATAACATGTTCAAATCGGAGTTACGGTTTAAAAGATATGGATGATTTTAAAAAGCATTTGTTTGACTTAAATATGATCCGCGGATGAATTATCTTAAACATTAGGGGGGGTTTCGATAAATGTAAAATAACGGTTTGGGTGTGACTTAAATCCGGACGATGGGTTGATTTCAAGAAAAGACAGGGATTTTGTGTAAAATACGAAAATAACGATTCGTTTTAACTTAAAACAGGACTGCGGGTTGAATTCTCTGAAATAGAGGGACTTTTCTAAAAATGCCATGACAGATGAAAGAAACCCAATTTGCTTTATTATTAGGTAAAGATGGTGTGATCTATGATGTCTCTTACCAATTTACCACTATCATTTTGGGGTTATGCATTAGAGACAGTTGCATTCACGTGAAATAGGGTACCATCTAAATCCGTTGAGATGACGTCGTATGAACTGTGGTTTGGCAAGAAACCTAACTGTCATTTCTTAAATTTTGGGGTTGCGATGCTTATGTGAAAAAGTTTTAGCCTGATAAGCTCAACCCCAAATCAAAAAAGGGTGTCTTCATAGGATACCCAAAATAAACTGTTGGGCACACCTTCTATCATAGATCCGAACGCAAGATATTTGTTGCTAAGAATGGATCCATTCTAAAGAAGGAGTTTCTCTTGAAAGAAGTGAGTGGGAGGAAAGTAGAACTTGATGAGGTAATTGTACCTTCTCCCAAATTAGAAAGTAGTTCATCACAGAAATCAATTCCAGTGATGCCTACACCAATTAGTGAGGAAGTTAATGATGATGATCATGAAACTTCAGATCAAGTTACTACCGAACCTCGTAGGTCAATCAGATTACGTTCTGCACCAGAGTGTGATACGTCCATTTTGCATCATGCTATTAAATCGATATGTATTGCATTATGGGTTGTTATTACACATTATGTCACAATACTTATGCCTTTTCTCTCTTATTTTACAAGGTTTACATGAAGAGGGAGAATGCCGGCAGCTGGATTCCTGGGCTGGAAAAGGAGCAAATATTAGAGACCTATTCTGCACAACTCCTAAAGTCCTAAAACTCCGTGAAAGTCAGTTTTGGAATATATTAAAAATATTGGGCGAAGAAAGCACCAGAGGGGGGCCACCCACTGTCCACAAGGGTGGATGGCGCGCCCTACCCCCCTTGGCGCGCCCCCTGCCTCGTGGGCCATGTGGAAGCCCCCCGATGCCCATCTTCTGGTATAAGGTGTATTTTGCCCTGGAAAAAATCATAAGGAAGCTTTTGGGCGAAGCGTCGCCGTCTCGAGGCGGAACCAATCTAGGGCTCTGACGAAGTTTTTCTGTCGGGGAAACATCCCTCCCAGAGGGGGAAATCGTCACCATCGTCATCACCATCGATCCTCTCATCAGGAGGGGGTCAATCTCCATCAACATCTTCACCAGGACCATCTCTTCTCAAACCCTAGTTCATCTCTTATATCCGATCTTTGTCTCAAAACCTCAGATTGGTACCTGTGGGTTGCTAGTAGTGTTGATTACTCCTTGTAGTTGATGCTAGTTGGTTTATTCGGTGGAAGATTATATGTTCAAATACTTTGTGCACATTAATACCCCTCTGATTATGAACATTAATATGATTTGTGAGTAGTTACGTTTGTTCTTGAGGAAATGGGAGAAGTCTTGTTATAAGTAGTCATGTGAATTTGGTATTCGTTCGATATTTTGATGAGATGTATGTTGTCTTTCCTCTAGTGGTGTTATGTGAATGTCGACTACATGAAACTTCACCATTGTTTGGGCCTAGGGGAAGGAATTGGTAAGTAATAAGTAGATGATGGGTTGCTAGAGTGACAGAAGCTTAAACCCTAGTTTATGCGTTGCTTCGTAAGGGGCTGATTTGGATCCATATGTTTCATGCTATGGTTAGGTTTACCGTAATTCTTCTTTAGTAGTTGTGGATGCTTGCGAGGGGGGTTAGTCATAAGTGGGATGCTTGTCCAAGGAAGGGCAGTACCCAAGCACCGGTCCACCCACATATCAAATTATCAAAGTAACGAACGTGAATCATATGAGCAGGATCAAAACTAGATTGACGATAATTCCCATGTGTCCTCGGGAGCGCTTTCCTTTATATAAGAGTTTGTCCAGGCTTGTCCTTTGCTACAAAAAGGATTGGGCCACCTCTCTGCACCTTGTTTACTTTTGTTACTTGTTACCCGTTACGAATTACCTTATCACAAAACTATCTGGTACCGATAATTTCAGTGCTTGCAGAGAATACCTTACTGAAAACTGCTTGTCATTTCCTTCTGCTCCTCGTTGGGTTCGACACTCTTACTTATCGAAAGGACTACGATAGATCCCCTATACTTGTGGGTCATCAAGACTCTTTTATGGCGCCGTTGTCGGGGAGTGAAGCGCCTTTGGTAGGTGGAATTTGGCAAGAAAAAATTTATATAGTGTGTTGAAATTTACTGTCACTTGTTATTATGGAAAATAATCCTTTGAGGGGCTTGTTTGGGGTATCTTCAACCCGACCAATAGAGAAAAGAGTTGCTCCTCAACCTACTGAACCTACTGAAAATGTTTACTTTGAAATTCGTTCGGGTATGATAGAGAAACTGCTAGCTAATCCTTTTACAGGAGATGGAACAGTACATCCCGATATGCACCTAATCTATGTGGATGAAGTTTGTGGATTATTTAAGCTTGCAGGTATGCCCGAGGATGTTATCAAGAAGAAGGTCTTCCCTTTATCTTTGAAGGGAAAGGCATTGACATGGTTTAGGCTATGTGGTGATATTGGATCACGGAACTACAACCAATTGAAATTGGAATTTCATCAGAAGTTTTATCTTATGCATCTCGTTCATCGTGATCGTAATTATATATATAATTTTTGGCCTCGCGAAGGAGAAAGTATCGCTCAAGCTTGGGGAGGCTTAAGTCAATGTTATATTCATGCCCCAACCATGAGCTCTCAAGAGAAATTAGTATTCAAAAAATTTATGCTCGGCTTTCTCTCAATAATCGCTCCATGCTCGATACTTCTTGTACTTGTTCTTTTATGATGAAGATTATTGAATTCAAATGGGAATTTATTGGAAAGAATAGAATTAAACGCAAATCTGAAGATTGGGAACTCGAAGAAGGTAAGGAGTCAAGTATAACACCTAAGTTTGATTGTGTTAAATGTTTCATGGATACTGATGCTTTTTCGTGAATTTAGCACTAAATATGGACTTGACTCTGAGATAGTAGCTTCTTTCTGTGAATCGTTTGCTACTCATTTTGATATCCCTAAGGTGAAGTGGTTCAAATATCATCCTCCCATTGAAGTAAAAGTAGTTGAACCTATTAAAGTAGAAGAAAAGACTATCACTTATAATTTTGATCCTATTGTTCCTACCGCTTATATTGAGAAACCACATTTCCCTGTTAGAATAAAGGATCATGCTAAAGCTTCAACTGTGGTTTGTAAGAGTAATGCTAGAACACCTACACCCTTTGAGCAAATTGAAGTTGAACCTAGTATTGCTATAGTTAAGGATCTCTTGGTCGATAATATTGATGGGCATGTTATTTACTTCTGTGATGAAGCTGCTAGAATTGCTAGAACCGATACTAAAAATAAACATAGACCTGTTGTTGACATGCCTGTTGTTTCTGTTAAAATAGGAGATCACTTTTATCCTGGCTTATGTGATATGGGTGCTAGTGTCAGTGCAATACCTTATACTTTATATAAAGAAATTATGCATGATATTGCATATGCTAAGATAGAATATATTGATGTTACTGTTGGGGAACGCGGTATTTCAAAAAAAATCATACGATCACGCAAGATCTATCTAGGAATTGCATAGCAACAAGAGGGGAGAGTGTGTCTACGTACCCTCGTAGACCGAAAGCGGAACTGTTAAGTAACGCGGTTGATGTAGTCCAACGTCTTCGCGATCCAACCGATCAAGTACCGAACGCACGGCACCTCCGTGATCTACACACGTTCAGCTCGGTGATGTCCCTCGAACTATAGATCCAGCTGAGGCCGAGGGAAGGTTTCATTAGCACGACGGCGTGTTGATGGTGATGATGAAGTTTCCGACACAGGGCTTCGTCTAAGCACTATGACAATATGACCGAGGTGTGTTTCTATGGAGGGGGGCACCGCACGCGGCTAAAACAATTTTCAACTTGTGTGTCTATGGGGTGTCCCCCTCCCTCGTATATAATGGAGGGGAGGAGGGGGCCGGCCGGCCTCATGGTGCGCCCCCAAGGGGGGATTCCTACTCCTATGAGGAGTAGGTCCCCCACCCCTTTCCTAGTCCTAATAGGAGGGGAAAGGAAGGGGAAGAAGAGAAGAAGGAAAGGGGGGCCGGCCCCCTCCCAATTCGGATTGGGCTTGGGGGCGTTCCCCCACCTCTTGGCTGCCTCCTCTCTCTTCCACTAAAGCCCAAGTAGGCCCATTAAGCCCCCGGGGGGTTCCGGTAACCCCCTCTGGTATATGCCCGAACTCACCCAAAACCATTCCGGTGTCCAAACAGAACCTTACAATATATCAATCTTCATGTCTCGGCCATTTCGAGACTCCTCGTCATGTCTATGATCACCTCTGGTACTCAGAACTGCCTTTGGTTCATCAAAACACATAAACTCATAATATCGATTGTCATCGAACGTTAAGCATGCGGACCCGCTATGTAGACATGACCGAGACTCATCTCCGTTCAATAACAAATAGCGGAACCTGGATGCTCATATTGGTTCCTACATATTCTATGAAGATCTTTATCGGTCAAACCGCATAACAACATACGTTGTTCCCTATGTCATCGGTATGTTACTTGCCCGAGATTCGATAGTCGGTATCACCATACCTAATTCAATCTCGTTACCAGCAAGTCTCTTTACTCGTTCCGTAATGCTTCATCCTGCAACTAACTCATTAGTCACATTGCTTGCAAGGCTTATAGTGATGTGCATTACCGAGAGGGCCCAGAGATACCTCTCTGATACACTGAGTGACAAATCCTAATCTCGATCTATATCAACTCAACAAACACCATCGGAGACACCTGTAGAGCATCTTTATAATCACCCAGTTATGTTGTGACGTTTGATAACACACAAGGTGCTCCTCCGATATTCGGGAGTTGCATAAGCTCATAGTCTGAGGAACATGTATAGGTCATGAACAAAGCAATAGCAATAAACTAAACGATCATAGTGCTAAGCTAACAGATGGGTCTTGTCCATCAAATCATTCTCTAATGATGTGATCTCGTTCATCAAATGACAACACATGTCTATGGCTAGGAAACTTAACAATCTTTGATTAACGAGCTAGTCAAGTAGAGACAAACTAGGGACACTTTGTTTGTCTATGTATTCACACATGTACTAAGTTTCCAGTTAATACAATTCTAGCATGAATAATAAACATTTATCATGATATAAGGAAATATAAATAACAACTTTATTATTGCCTCTAGGGCATATTTCCTTCAGTCTCCCACTTGCACTAGAGTCAATAATCTAGTTCACATCGTCATGTGATTTCACACCAATAGTTCACATCTTTACGTGATTAGTTCACATCTTCATGTGACTAATACCGAAAGGGTTTACTAGAGTCAATAATCTAGTTCACATCTCTATGTGATTGACACCCAAAGAGTGATCATGTTTTGCTTGTGAGAGAAGTTTAGTCTATGGGTCTGCAACATTCAGATCTGTATTTATTTTGCAAATTTATATGTCTACAATGCTCTGCATGGAGCTACTCTAGCTAATTGCTCCCACTTTCAATATGTGTCTAGATCGGTGTCGAAAGCTTGCATCGACGTAACTCTTTACGGAGAACTCGTTTTTCACTTCCATAAACGAGAAATATTTCCTTAGTCTTTTAAGGATAATTTTAACCGCTATCAAGTGATCCACTCCTGGATCAATATCGTACCCTCTTGCCAAATTCATGGCAAGGTACACAATAGGTTTGGTACACAAATAGCATACTTTATAGAACCTATGGCTGAGGCATAGTGAATGACTTTCATTCTCTTTCTATTTTTTGCTGTGGTCGCGTTTTGAGTCTTACTCAACTTTACACCTTGCAATATAGGCAAGAACTCCTTCTTTGACTATTCCATTTTGAACTACTTCAAAAATCTTGTCAAGGTATGTACTCGTTGAAAAATATTTATCAAGCGTCTTGATCTATCTCTATAGATCTTGATGCTCAATATGTAAGCAGCTTCACCAAGGTCTTCCTTTGAAAAACTCCTTTCAAACACTCATTTATGCTTTCCAAAAAATTCTACAGTATTTCCGGTCAACAATATGTCATGCATATATACTTATCAAAAATGTTGTAGTGCTCCCACTCACTTTCTTGTAAATACATACTTCACCACAAGTCTGTATAAAACTATATGCTTTGATCAACTCATCGAAGCGTATATTCCAACTCTGAGATGCTTGCACCAGTCCATAGATGGATCGCTGGAGCTTGCACACTTTGTTAGCACCTTTAGGATTGACAAAACCTTCTTGTTGTATCATATACAACTCTTCTTTAAGAAATCCATTAAGGAATGTAGTTTTGACATCCATTTTCCAGATTTCATAAAATGTGGCAATTGCTAACATGATTCGGACAGACTTAAGCATCGCTACGAGTGAGAAAATCTCATTGTAGTCAACACGTTGAACTTGTCGAAAACCTTTTGCGACAATTCAAGCTTTGTAGATAGTAACACTACTATTAGCGTCCGTCTTCCTCTTAAAGATCCATTTATTCTCAATGGCTTGCCGGTCAACGGGCAAGTCCACCAAAGTCCACACTTTGTTCTCATGCATGGATTCTATCTCACATTTCATGGCCTCAAGCCATTTCGCGGAATCTGGGCTCATCATCGCTTCCTCATGGTTCGTAGGTACGTCATGGTCTATTAATATGACTTCTAGAACAGGACTACCATAGTTCTCTGGTGCGGACCGTACTCTGGTTGACCTACGAGGTTCATTGGTAACTTGATCTGAAGTTTGATGATCATCATCATTAGCTTCCTCACTAATTGGTGTATGAGTCACTAGAGCTGATTTCTGTGATGAACTACTTTCCAATTCAGGAGAAGGTACAATTACCTCATCAAGTTCTACTTTCCTCCCACTCACTTCTTTCGAGAGAAACTCCTTCTCTAGAAAGGATCCATTCTTAGCACCAAAATATCTTGCCTTTGGATCTATGATATAAGGTGTACCCAACAGTTTCTTTTGGGTATCCTATGAAGACGCACTTCTCCGATTTGGCTTTGAGCATATCAGTTTGAAACTTTTTCACATATGCATCGCAACCCCAAACTTTAAGAAACGACAACTTTGGTTTCTTGCCAAACCATAGTTCATACGGTGTTGTCTCAACGGATTTAGATGGTGCCCTATTTAACGTGAATGCAACTGTCTCTAATGCATAACCCCAAAACGATAGTGGTAAATCGGTAAAAGACACCATAGATCGCACCATATTTAATAAAGTACGGTTATGACGTTCGGACACACCATTACGCTGTGGTGTTCCAGGTGGCGTGAGCTGCGAAACTATTCCACATTGTTTCAAATGAAGGCCAAACTCATAACTCAAATATTCGCCTCTGCGATCAGATCGTAGAAACTTTATTTTCTTGTTATGATGATTTTCCACTTCACTGTGAAATTGTTTGAACTTTTCAAATGTTTCAGACTTATGTTTCATCAAGTAGATATACCCATATCTGCTCAAATCATCTGTGAAGGTCAGAAAATAACGATACCCGCCGCGAGCCTCAACACTCATTGGACCGCATACATTAGTATGTATTATTTCCAATAAGTCAGCTGCTCGGTCCATTGTTCCGGAGAATGGAGTCTTTAGTCATCTTGCCCATGAGGCATGGTTCGCAAGCATCAAATGATTCATAATCAAGTGATTCCAAAATTCCATCCTCATGTAGTTTCTTCATGCGCTCTACACCAATATGACCTAAGCGGTAGTGCCACAAATATGTTTCACTATCATTATCAACTTTGCATCTGTTGGCATCAATATTATGAATATGTGTATCACTACGATCAAGATTCAATAAACCATTCACCTTGGGTGTATGACCACATAAGGTTTTATTCATGTAAACATAATAACAATTATTCTTTGACTTAAACGAATAACCATATTGCAATAAACATGATCCAATCATATTATGCTCAACGCAAACACCAAATAATATTTATTTTAGGTTCAACACTAATACCAAAGGTAAAGGGTGTGTGCGATGGTGATCTTATCAACCTTGGAATCATTTCCAACACACATCGTCACCTTGCCTTCAACTAGTCTTTGTTCATTTTGTAACTCCTATTTCGAGTTACTAATCATAGCAACTGAACGAGTATCAAATACCCAGGGGCTACTATGAACACTAGTAAAGTACACATCAATAACATGTATATCATATATACTTTTGTTCACTTTGCCATCCTTCTTATCCGCCAAGTATTTGGGGCAGTTCCGCTTCTAGTGACTATTTCCTTTGCAGTAGAAGCACTCAGTTCCAGGCTTGGGTCTAGCTTTGGGATTCTTCATGGGAGTGACAACTTGCTTGCCATTCTTCTTGAAGTTCCCTTTCTTTCCCTTGCCATTTTACTTCAAACTAATGGTCTTGTCAACCATCAACATTTGATGATTTTCTTGATTTCTACCTTCGTTGATTTCAGCATCACGAAGAACCCAGGAATCGTTTTCGTCATCCCTTGCATATTATAGTTCATCACAAAGTTCCAGTAACTTGGCGATAGTGACTAGAGAACTCTGTCAATCACTATCTTATCTGGAAGATTAACTCCCACTTGATTCAAGCGATTGTAGTACTTATACATTCTAAGCACATGCTCACAGGTTGAGCTATTCTCCTCCATCTTGTAGGCAAAATACTTGTCATAGGTCTCATACCTCTCAACTCAGGCATGAGTCTGAAATACCAATTTCAGGTCTTAGAACATCTTATATGCTCCGCATTGTTCAAAACATTTTTGAAGTCCCGGTTCTAAGCCGTAAAGCATGGCGCACTAAACTATCAAGTAGTCATCATACCGAGCTTGCCAAACATTCATAACGTCTGCATCTGCTCCTGCAATAGGTCCATCACCTAGTGGTGGGTCAAGGACATAATTCTTCTATGCAGCAATGAGGATAATCCCCAGATGACAGAGCTAGTCTGCATCATTGCTACTAACATCTTTCAATATAGTTTTCTCTAGGAACATATCATAAATAAAACGGGGAAGCTATATGCGAGAAATTGATCTACAACATAGATATGCAAATACTATCAGGACTAAGTTCATGATAAATTAAAGATCAATTAATCATATTACTTAAGAACTCCCACTTAGATAGACATCCCTCTAATCATCTAAGTGATCATGTGATCCATATCAACTAAACCATGTCCGATCATCACATGAGATGGAGTAGTTTTCAATGGTGAACATCACTATGTTCATCATATCTACTATATGATTCACGTTCGACCTTTCGGTCTCACTGTTCCAAGGCCATATCTGCATATGCTAGGCTCGTCAAGTTTAACCCGAGTATTCTGCATGTGCAAAATTGGCTTGCACCCATTGTATGTGAACGTAGAGCTTATCACACCCGATCATCACGTGTTGTCTCAGCACGAAGAACTGTCATGACGGTGCATACTCAGTGAGAACACTTATACCTTGAAATTTAAGTAAGGGATCATCTCATAATGCTACTGTCGTACTAAGCAAAATAAGATGCATAAAAGATAAACATCACATGCAATTAAAATATGTGACATGATATGGCCATCATCATCTTGTGCCTTTGATCTCCATCTCCAAAGTACCGTCATGATCTCCATCATCTTGATCTTTATCAATGTGTCGTCACATGGTCGTCTCGCCGACTATTGCTTTTGCAACTATGCTATCGCATAGCGATAAAGTAAAGCAATTATATGGTGCTTGCATCTTATGCAATAAAGAGACAACCATAAGGCTCATTCCAGTTGCTGATAACTTTAACAAAACACGATCATCTCATACAACAATTTATATCTCATCACGTCTTGACCATATCACATCACAACATGCCCTGCAAAACAAGTTAGACGTCCTCTACTTTGTTGTTGCAAGTTTTACGTGGCTGCTACGGGCTCAGCAAGAACCGTTCTTACCTACGGCATAAAACCCACAACGTGGTATAGTGATTCCTTTTTGATCTTCAGAAAGAACCCTGTTCATTCAATCCGATTCAACTAAAATTGGAGAAACTGACAATGGCCAGCCACCTGTGTGCAAAGCACGTCAGTAGAACCAGTCTCATAAACGCGGTCATGTAATGTCGGTCCGGGCCGCTTCATCCAACAATACCTCCGAATCAAGAAACAACTAGTGAAGGCAAGCAATATGTATATACCCACGCCCACAACTCCTTTGTGTTCTACTCGTGCATATAACATCCACGCATAAACCTGGCTCTAATACCACTGTTGGGGAACGCGGTATTTCAAAAAATTCCTATGATCATGCAAGATCTATCTAGGAGATGCATAGCAATTAGAGGGGAGAGTGTGTCTACGTACCCTCATAGACCGAAAGCGGAAGCGTTAAGTAACACAGTTGATGTAGTTAAATGTCTTCGTGATCCAACCGATCAAGTACCGAACGCACGGCACCTCCGCGATCTGCACACGTTCAGCTCGGTGACGTCCCTCGAACTCTAGATCCAGCTGAGGCCGAGGGAGAGTTTCATCAGCACGACGGCGTGCTGACGGTGATGATGAAGTTGCTGACGCAGGGCTTCGCCTAAGCACTACAACAATATTACTGAGGTGTATTTCTGTGGAGGGGGGCACCGCACACGGCTAAAACAATTGTCAACTTGTGTGTCTATGGGGTGCCCCCCTCCCCTGTATGTAATGGAGGGGAGGAGGGGGTTGGTCGGCCTCATGGTGCGCCCCCAAGGGGGGATTCCTACTCCTACTAGGAGTAGGTTTCCCACCTTTCCTAGTCCTAATAGGAGGGGAACGGAAGGGGAAGAAGATAAGAAGGAAAGGGGGGCCGGCACCCCTCCCAATTCAGATTGGGCTTGGGGGGGCGCCCCCACATCTTGGCCGCCTCCTCTCTCTTCCACTAAAGCCCATGTAGGCTCGTTAAGCCCCCAGGGGGTTCCCGTAACCCCCCGGCACTCCGGTATATGCCCGAACTCACCCGAAACCATTCCGGTGTCCAAACATAACCTTCCAATATATCAATCTTCATGTCTCGACCATTTTGAGACTCCTCGTCATGTCTGTGATCACATCCGGGACTCCGAACTACCTTTGGTACATCAAAACATATAAACTCATAATATCGATCGTCATCGAACGTTAAGCGTGCGGACCCTACGGGTTCGAGAACTATGTAGACATGACCGAGACTCATCTCCGGTCAATAACCAATAGCGGAACCTGGATGATCATATTGGTTCCTACATATTCTACGAAGATCTTTATCGGTCAAACCGCATAACAACATACGTTGTTCCCTTTGTCATCGGTATGTTACTTGCCCGAGATTCGATCGTCGGTATCACCATACCTAGTTCAATCTCGTTACCGGCAAGTCTCTTTACTCGTTCCGTAATGCATCATCCCACAACTAACTCATTAGTCACATTGCTTGCAAGGCTTATAGTGATGTGCATTACCGAGAGGGCCCAAAGATACGTCTCCGATACACGGAGTGACAAATCCTAATCTCGATCTATGCCAACTCGACAAACACCATCGGAGACACCTGTAGAGCGTCTTTATAATCACCCAGTTATGTTGTGATGTTTGATAACACACAAGGTGTTCCTCCTGTATTCGGGAGTTGCATAATCTCATAGTCTGAGGAACATGTATAGGTCATGAAGAAAGCAATAGCAATAAACTGAACAATCATAGTGCTTAGCTAACGGATGGGTCTTTTCCATCACATCATTCTCTAATGATGTGATCCCATTCATCAAATGACAACACATGTCTATGGCTAGGAAACTTAACCATCTTTGATTAACGAGCTAGTCAAGTCGAGACATACTTGGGACACTTTGTTTGTCTATGTATTCACACATGTACTAAGTTTCCGGCTAGTACAATTCTAGCATGAATAATAAATATTTATCATAATATAAGGAAATATAAATAACAACTTTATTATTGCCTCTAGGGCATATTTCCTTCAGTTACTATTAAGCTTGCCAATAGAGATACTATTTCACCAGTTGGGATTGTTAGAGAAGTTGAAGTCTTGTGTGGGAAAATTAAATATATCCTACTGATTTTCTTGTTCTTGCTTCCCCACAAGATGACTTTTCTCCCATTATATTTGGTAGACCCTTCTTGAATATTATTAATGCTAAGATAGACTGCGAAAAGGATATTGTTACTGTTTGTTTAGGGGATGTGTCTTATGATTTTAATTTTGCTAAATTTCGTAGACAGCCCCATGATAAAGAATTGCCTAGCAAAGATGAAATTGTTGGTTTTGCTTCTATTGTCGTGCCTCCTAATGATCCTTTAGAACAATATTTGCTAGACCATGAAAATGATTTGTTTATGAATGAAAGAAGGGAAATAGATGAAGTATTCTTTAAATAGGGACCTATTTTGAAACACAACTTGCCTGTTGAAATTCTAAGGGATCCTCCTCCACCCAAGGGTGATCCCGTGTTTGAGCTTAAACCATTACCTGATACTCTTAAATATGCTTATCTTGATGAAAAGAAGATATATCCTGTTATTATTAGTGCTAACCTTTGAGAGCAGGAAGAAGAGAAATTGTTGAAAACTATGAAGAAGCACCGTGCTGCTATAGGATATACTCTTGATGATCTTAAGGGCATTAGTCCCACTCTATGCTAGCACAATATAAAATTGGTGAAAGACGCTAAACCGGCTGTTGATCACCAATGACGGTTAAATCCTAAGATGAAAGAAGTGGTAATAAATGAAATACTAAAGCTTCTAGACGCAGGTATAATTTATCATGTTGTTGATAGTCAGTGGGTAAGTCTTGTCCATTGTGTCCCTAAGAAGGGAGGTATTACTGTTGTTCCTAATGACAAAGACGAATTGATCCCACAAAGAATTGTTACAGGTTATAGAATGGTAACTGATTTCCGCAAATTAAATAAAGCTATTAGAAAGGGTCATTACCCTTTACCTTTTATTGATCAAATGCTAGAAAGATTATCCAAACATACACATTTTTGCTTTCTAGACGGTTATTCTGGTTTCTGTCAAATACCTGTGTCAAAAGAGGATCAGGAAAAGACCACTTTTACTTGCCCTTCCGGTACCTTTGCTTATAGACGTATGCCTTTTGGTTTATGTAATGCACCTACTACATTACAAAGATGTATGACTGCTATATTCTCTGACTTCTGTGAAAAGATAGTTGAGGTTTTCATGGATGATTTCTCCGTGTATGGAACTTCTTTTGATGATTTCTTAAGCAACCTTGATCGAGTTTTGCAGAGATGTGAAGAAACTAATCTTGTCTTGAATTGGGAAAAGTGCCACTTTATGGTTAATGAAGGTATTGCCTTGGGGCATAAAATTTCTGAAAGAGGTATTGAAGTTGATAAAGCTAAAGTTGATGCTATTTAAAAGATGTCGTGTCGTAAGGACATTAAAGGTATAAGAAGTTTCCTTGCTCATGCCAGTTTTTATAGGAGGTTCATAAAGACTTCTCAAAAATTTCTAGGCCACTGACTAATCTCTTACAAAAAGATGTTCCTTTTGTCTTTGATGATGATTGTGTAGAAGCATTTGAAATACTTAAGAAAGCCTTGATTTTTGCACCTATTGTTCAGCCACCTGGTTTGAATTTACCCTTTGAAATTATGTGTGATGCTAGTGATTATGTTGTAGGTGTTGTTCTAGGACAAAGAGTTGATAAGAAATTAAATGTTATTCAATATGCTAGTAAAACTCTAGACAGTGCCCAGAGAAATTATGCTACTAGTGAAAATGAATTTTTAGCAGTTGTATTTGCTTATGATAAGTTCAGACCTTATATTGTTGATTCTAAAGTTATTGTTCACACTAATCATGTTGCTATTAAATACCTTATGGAAAATAAAGATGCTAAACCTAGACTTATTAGATGGGTTCTCTTGCTACAAGAATTTGATTTGCATATTATTGATAGGAAGGGAGCTGAGAACCCCATTGCAGACAACGTGTCTAGGTTAGAAAATGTTCTTGATGACCCACTCCCTGTTGATGATAGTTTTCCTGATGAACAATTAGTTGTCATAAATGCTTCTCGTACTGCTCCATGGTATGTTGATTAAATTATTGCTAAATTTATACCACCTAGTTTCACATACCAGCAAAACAAAAGGTTTTTCTATGATTTAAGACATTACTTCTGGGATGACCCACACCTTTATAAAGAAGGAGTAGATAGTGTTATTAGACGTTGTGTACCTGAGCATGAACAGGAATAGATCCTACACAAGTTTCACTCCGAGGCTTATGGAGGACACCATGCTGGAGATAGAACTACACATAAGGTATTGCAATCCGGTTTTTATTGGCCTACTCTTTTCAAAGATGCACGTGAGTTTGTCTTGTCTTGTGATGAATGCCAAAGAATTGGTAATATTAGTAGACGTCAAGAAATGCCTATGAACTATTCACTTGTTATTGAACCATTTGATGTTTGGGGCTTTGATTATATGGGACCGTTTCCTTCCTCTAATGGGTATACACATATTTTAGTTGTTGTTGATTACGTTAATAAGTGGGTAGAAGCTATTCCAACTAGTAGTGCTGATCATAACACCTCTATTAAGATGCTTAAATAAGTTATTTTTTCGAGGTTTGGAGTCCCTAGATACTTAATGACTGATGGTGGTTTGCTACCTCTTGAGCATTGTGTTGGTTTTCCTCGAAGAGGAAGGCATGATGCAGGAAAGTAGCATAAGTATTTCCCTCGGTTTTTGAGAACCAAGGTATCAATCCAGTAGGAGGCTACGCATGAGTCCCTCGTACCTGCACAAAACAAATAAATCCTAGCAACCAACGCAAATAGGGGGTGTCAATCCCTATAAGGCCACTTACGATAGTGAGATCTGGTATATATGATAAGATAATATTTTTGGTGTTTTTATGATAAAAGATGCAAAGTAAAATAAAGGCAAAGTAAAAAAGCAAAGGAAATAACTAAGTAGTAGGAGATCAATATGATAAAGATAGACCCGGGGGCCATAGGTTTCACTAGTAGCTTCTCTCGAGAGCATAAGTATTCTACGGTGGGTGAACAAATTACTATTGAGCAATTGACAGAATTGAGCATAGTTATGAGAATATCTAGGTATGATCATGTATATAGGCATCACGTCCGAGACAAGTAGACCGACTCCTGCCTGCATCTACTACTATTACTCCACTCATCGACCGCTATCCAGCATGCATCTAGAGTATTAAGTTAAAAACAGAGTAACGCCTTAAGCAAGATGACATGATGTAGAGGGATAGACTCATGCAATATGAAGAAAACCCCATCTTGTTATCCTCGATGGCAACAATACAATACGTGCCTTGCTGCCCCTACTGTCACTCGGAAAGGACACCGCAAGATTGAACCCAAAGCTAAGCACTTCTCCCATTGCAAGAAAGATCAATCTAGTAGGCCAAACCAAACTGATAATTCGAAGAGACTTGCAAAGATAACCAATCATACATAAAAGAATTCAGAGAAGATTCAAATATTATTCATAGATAGACTTGATCATAAACCCACAATTCATCGGTCTCAACAAACACACCGCAAAAAGAAGATTACATCGAATAGTTCTCCACAAGAGAGGGGGAGAACATTGTATTGAGATCCAAAAAGAGAGAAGAAGCCATCTAGCTACTAACTATGGACCCGTAGGTCTGAGGTAAACTACTCACACTTCATCGGAGAGGCTATGGTGTTGATGTAGAAGCCCTCCGTGATCGATGCCCCCTCCGGCGGAGCTCCGGAACAGGCCCCAAGATGGGATCTCATGGATACAGAAAGTTGCGGCGGTGGAATTAGGGTTTTGGCTCCGTATCTGATCGTTTGGGGGTACGTAGGTATATATAGGAGGAAGGAGTACGTCGGTGGAGCAACAGGGGGCCCACGAGGGTGGAGGGCGCGCCTGGTGGGGGTGGGCGCGCCCCCCTACCTCGTGGCCTCCTGTTTTCTTTCTTGACGTAGGGTCCAAGTCTCCCGGGTCTTGTTCGTTGAGAAAATCACGTTCCTGAAGGTTTCATTCCGTTTGGACTCTGTTTGATATTCCTTTTCTTCGAAACCCTAAAACAGGCAAAAAACAGCAATTCTGGGCTGGGCCTCCGGTTAATAGGTTAGTCCCAAAAATAATATAAAAGTGGATAATAAAGCCCAATAATGTCCAAAACAGTAGATAATATAGCATGGAGCAATCAAAAATTATAGATACGTTGGAGACGTATCAAGCATCCCCAAGCTTAATTCCTGCTCGTCCTCGAGTAGGTAAATGATAAAACAGAATTTTTGATGCGGAGTGCTACTTGGCATAATTTTAATGTAATTCTTCTTAATTGTGGCATGAATATTCAGATCTGAAAGATTCAAGACAAAAGTTCATATTGACATAAAAATAATAATACTTCAAGCATACTAACAAAGCAATTATGTCTTCTCAAAATAACATGGCTAAAGAAAGTTATCCCTACAAAATCATATAGTCTGGCTATGCTCTATCTTCACCACACAAAATATTTAAATCATGCACAACCCCGATGACAAGCCAAGCAATTGTTTCATACTTTTGACATTCTCAAAACTTTTTCAATCTTCACGCAATACATGAGCGTGAGCCATGGATATAGCACTATAGGTGGAATAGAGTGGTGGTTGTGGAGAAGACAAAAAGGGAGAAGATAGTCTCACATCAACTAGGCGTATCAATGGGCTATGGAGATGCCCATCAATAGATATCAATGTGAGTGAGTAGGGATTGCCATGCAATGGATGCACTAGAGCTATAAGTATATGAAAGCTCAAAAAGAAACTAAGTGGGTGTGCATCCAACTTGCTTGCTCATGAAGACCTAGGGCAATTTGAGGAAGCCCATCATTGGAATATACAAGCCAAGTTCTATAATGAAAGATTCCCACTAGTATATGAAAGTGAT
Source organism: Triticum aestivum (assembly GCF_018294505.1). Lineage (NCBI taxonomy): Eukaryota > Viridiplantae > Streptophyta > Magnoliopsida > Poales > Poaceae > Triticum > Triticum aestivum. The sequence continues at coordinate 592,123,715 of NC_057800.1, read as the reverse complement.
AACATGAGAGACTCTCTACTATGAAGATCATGGTGCTACTTTGAAGCACAAGTGTGGTAAAAGGATAGTAACATTGTCCCTTCTCTCTTTTTCTCTAATTTTTTTTATTTGGGCCTTTTCTCTTTTTTTCCCTTTTTTATGGCCTCTTTTCTTTCTTTTTTTTCTTTCTTTTTTTTATTTTTCGTCCGGAGTCTCATCCCGACTTGTGGGGCAATCATAGTCTCCATCATCCTTTCCTCACTAGGATAATGCTCTAATAATGATGATCATCACACTTTTATTTTTCTTACAACTCAACAATTACAACTTGATACTTAGAAAAAATATGACTCTATATGAATGCCTCTGGCGGTGTACCAGGATATGCAATGAATCAAGAGTGACACGTATGAAAGAATTAGGAATGGTGGCTTTGCCACAAATACGATGTCAACTACATGATCATGCTAAGCAATATGACAATGATGGAGTGTGTCATAATAAACGGAACGGTGGAAAGTTGCATGGCAATATATCTCGGAATGGATATGGAAATGCCATAATAGGTAGGTATGGTGGCTATTTTGAGGAAGGTATATGGTGGGTGTATGATACCGACAAAAGGTGCGCGGTATTAGAGAGGCTAGCAAAGGTGGAAGGGTGAGAGTGCGTATAATCCATGGACTCAACATTAGTCATAAAGAACTCATATACTTATTGCAAAAATCAACAAGTTATCAAAGCAAAGTATTACGCGCATGCTCCTAGGGGGATAGATTGGTAGGAAAAGACCATCACTCGTCCCCGACTGCCACTCATAAGGAAGGCAATCAAAAAATAAATCATGCTCCGACTTCATCACATAATGGTTCACCATACGTGCATGCTACGAGAATCACAAGATTCAACACAAGTATTTCTCAAATTCACAACTACTCAACTAGCATGACTTCAATATCACCATCTCCATATCTCAAAACAATTATCAAGTATCAAACTTATCATAATATTCAACACACTCATAAGAGAATTTTTTTATTCTTCTTGAATACCTAGCATATTAGGATTTATAGCAAATTACCATGCTATAAAGACTCTCAAAATAATATAAGTGAAGCATGAGAGATCAATAGTTTCTATAAAACAAATCCACCACCTTGCTCTAAAAGATATAAGTGAAGTACTAGAGCAAAATTATATAACTCAAAAGATATAAGCGAAGCACATAGAGTATTCTAACAAATTCTAAATCATGTATGGCCCTCTCAAAAGGTGTGTACAGGAAGGATGATTGTGGTAAACTAACAAGCAAAGACTCAAATAATACAAGACGCTCCAAGCAAAACACATATCATGTGGCGAATAAAAATATAGCTCCAAGTAAAGTTACCGATAGAAGTAGATGAAAGAGGGGATGCCTTCCGGGGCATCCCCAATCTTTGGCTTTTAGGTGTCCTTAGATTATCTTGGGGGTGCCATGGGCATCCCCAAGCTTAGGCTCTTGACACTCCTTGTTCCATAATCCATCAAATCTTTACCCAAAACTTGAAAACTTCACAACACAAAACTTAAAGTAGAAAATCTCGTGAGCTCCGTTAGCGAAAGAAAATAAAAGACCACTTCAAGGTACTGTAATGAACTCATTTTTATTTATATTGGCGTTATACATACTGTATTCCAACTTCTCTATGGTTTATAAACTACTTTACTAGCCATGGATTCATCAAAATAAGCAAACAATACACGAAAAACAGAATCTGTCAGAAACAGAACAGTCTGTAGTAATCTGTAGCTAGCGTAAGATCTGGAACCCAAAAAATTCTAAAATAAATTGCTGGACGTGAGGAATTTATCTATTAATCATCTTCGAAATGAATTAACTAAATATCACTTTCCAAAAAAAATGGTAGTAGTTCTCGTGAGCGCTAAAGTTTCTGTTTTTTACAGCAAGTTCAACAAGACTTTCCCCAAGTCTTCCCAACGGTTCTACTTGGCACAAATACTAATTAAACACAAAAAACACAACCAAAACAGAGGCTAGATAAATTATTTATTACTAAACAGGAGCAAAAAGCAAGGAATAAAAATAAAATTGGGTTGCCTCCCAAGAAGCGCTATCGTTTAACGCCCCTAGCTAGGCATAACAAGCAAGAATAGATCTAGGTATTGCCATCTTTGGTAGGCAATCCATAAGTGTCTCTCATAATAGATTCATAAGGTAATTTAATTTTATTTCTAGGAAATTTTTCCATGCCTTTCCTTAATGGAAATTGGAATCTAATATTTCCTTCCTTCATATCAATAATTGCACCAATCGTTCTAAGGAAAGGTCTACCAAGAATAATAGGACATGAAGGATTGCAATCTATGTCAAGAACAATAAAATCTACGGGCACATAATTCCTAGTTGCAACAATAAGAAGATCATTAATTCTTCCCATAGGTTTCTTAATAGTGGAATCCGCAAGGTGCAAGTTTAGAGAGCAATCATCAAAATCACGGAAACCTAACAAATCACACAAAGCCTTTGGAATTGTGGAAACACTAGCACCCAAATCACATAAAGCATAGCATTCATGATCTTTAATTTTAATTTTAATAGTTGGTTCCCACTCATCATAAATTTTTCTAGGGATAGAAACTTCCAATTCAAGTTTTTCTTCACAAGATTGCATCAAGGCATCAACGATATGTTTAGTAAATGCTTTATTTTGACTATAAGCATGAGGAGAATTTAGCACGGATTGAAACAAGGAAATATAATCAATCAAAGAGCAATTTTCATAGTTAAATTCCTTTAAATCCATAATAGTGGGTTTAGCAACATCTAGGGTTTTAATTTCTTCAATCCCACTTTTATCAAATTTAGCATCAAGATCAACAAATTCCGAATTCTTGGAACGCCTTCTAGGTAAAGGTGGATCACATTCAGTCCCATCATTATAAAGATTCATATTGAAAAACAAAGATTTAATAGGGGACACATCAATAACTTTTAGATCTTCATCTTTATTTTCATAGGAACTAGAAGAACACGCTCTTATAAAGGCGTCTTTCTTAGCACGCATCCTAGCGGTTCTTTCTTTGCACTCATCAATGGAAATTCTCATGGCTTTGAGAGACTCATTGATATCATGCTTAGGTGGAATAGATCTAATTTTCAAAGAATCAACATCAAGAGAAATTCTATCAATGTTCCTAGCCAAATCATCAATCTTAAGCAATTTTTCTGCAATCATAGCATTAAAATTCTTTTGTGAAGTAATAAATTCTTTAATATTATATTCAAAATCAGAGGGAATCTTATTATAATTTCCATAAGAATTGTTGTAGGAATTACCATAATTATTAGAGGGATTACTAGGATAAGGCCTAGGATTAAAATTTCCTATATACGCGTTGTTACCAAAATTGTTCCTACCAACAAAATCCACATCCATAGATTCATTATTATTCTCAATCAAAGTAGACAAGGGCATATCATTAGTATCAGAAGAAACACTCTTATTAGCAAATAATTTCATAAGTTCATCCATCTTTCCACTCAAAACATTAATTTCTTCTATCGCATGCACCTTTTTATTAGTAGATCTTTCAGTATGCCATTGAGAATAATTAACCATAATATTATCTAGGATTTTAGTAGCTTCTCCTAAAGTGATTTCCATCAAAGTGCATCTGTGGCCGAATCTAAAAGATTTCTAGAAGCAAAATTCAATCCGGCATAAAAAATTTGAAAAATCATCCACAAATTTAAACCATGAGTAGGGCAATTACGTATCATTAATTTCATTCTCTCCCAAGCTTGTGCAACATGTTCATGATCAAGTTGCTTAAAATTCATAATATCGTTTCTAAGAGAGATGATCTTAGCGGGAGGAAAATACTTAGAGATAAAAGCATCTTTGCACTTGTTCCATGAATCAATACTATTTTCAGGCAAGGACGAAAACCAAGCTTTAGCACGATCTCTAAGCGAAAAAGGAAATAGCTTCAATTTAACAATATCATTATCCACATCTTTCTTCCTTTGCATGTCACACAAATCAACGAAGCTATTTAGATGGGTAGCGGCATCTTCACTAGGAAGGCCGGAGAACGGATCTTTCATAACAAGATTCAGCAAAGCAGTATTAATTTCACAAGATTCAGCATCGGTAAGAGGAGTAATCGGAGTGCTAATAAAATCATTGTTGTTGGTATTGGTGAAGTCACACAATTTAGTATTATCTTGAGCCATCGTGACAAGGAAGCAAACTAACACACAAGCAAACAGAAAGCAAGAGGGCAAAAAAGGCAAATAGAGAAACAGAGGGAGGATAGAGAGAGAGAGAGGGCAAATAAAATGGCAAGGGTGAAGTGGGGGGAGAGGAAAACTAGAGGCAAATGGCAAATAATGTAATGCGGGAGATAAGGGTATGTGATGGGTACTTGGTATGTTGACTTTTGCGTAGACCTCCCCGGCAACGGCGCCAGAAATCCTTCTTGCTACCTCTTGAGCACTGCGTTAGTTTTCCCCGAAGAGGAAGGGATGATGCAGAAAAGTAGCGTAAGTATTTCCCTCAGTTTTTGAGAACTAAGGTATCAATCCAGTAGGAGGCTACGCGCGAGTCCCTCGTACCTGCACAAAACAAATAAATCCTCGCAACCAACGCAAATAGGGGTTGTCAATCCCTATAAGGCCACTTACGAGAGTGAGATCTGATAGATATGATAAGATAATATTTTTGGTGCTTTTATGATAAAATATGCAAAGTAAAATAAAGGCAAAGTAAATTGCAAAGGAAATAACTAAGTAGTAGGAGATCAATATGATAAAGATAGACCCGGGGGCCATAGGTTTCACTAGTGGCTTCTCTCGAGAGCATAAGTATTCTACGGTGGGTGAACAAATTACTATTGAGCAATTGACAGAATTGAGCATAGTTATGAGAATATCTAGGTATGATCATGTATATAGGAATCACGTCCAAGACAAGTAGACCGACTCCTGCCTGCATCTACTACTATTACTCCACTCATCGACAGCTATCTAGCATGCATCTAGAGTATTAAGTTAAAAACAGAGTAACACCTTAAGCAAGATGACATGATGTAGAGGGATAGACTCATGCAATATGAATAAAACCCCATCTTGTTATCCTTGATGGCAACAATACAATACGTGCCTTGCTGCCCCTACTGTCACTCGGAAAGGACACCGCAAGATTGAACCCAAAGCTAAGCACTTCTCCCATTACAAGAAAGATCAATCTAGTAGGCCAAACCAAACTGATAATTCGAAGAGACTTGCAAAGATAACCAATCATACATAAAAGAATTCAGAGAAGATTCAAATATTGTTCATAGATAGACTTGATCATAAACCCACAATTCATCGGTCTCAACAAACACACCGCAAAAAGAAGATTACATCGAATAGTTCTCCACAAGAGAGGGGGAGAACGTTGTATTGAGATCCAAAAAGAGAGAAGAAGCCATCTAGCTACTAACTATGGACCCGTAGGTCTAAGGTAAACTACTCGCACTTCATCGGAGAGGCTATGGTGTTGATGGAGAAGCCCTCCGTGATCGATGCCCCCTCCGGCGGAACTCCGGAACAGGCCCCAAGATGGGATCTCGTGGATACAAAAAGTTTCGGCGGTGGAATTAGGGTTTTGGCTCCGTATCTGATCGTTTGGGGATATGTGGGTATATATAGGAGGAAGAAGTACGTCGGTGGAGCAATAGGGGGCCCACGAGGGTAGGGGCGCGCCTGGTAGGGTAGGGCGCGCCCCCTACCTCGTGGCCTCCTATTACGTGCCTTGACGTAGGGTCCAAGTCTCCTGAGTTGTATTCAGTGAGAAAATCACGTTCCCGAAGGTTTCATTCCGTTTGGACTCCGTTTGATATTCCTTTTCTTCGAAACCCTAAAACAAGGAAAAAACAGCAATTCTGGGCTGGGCCTCCGGTTAATAGGTTAGTCCCAAAAATAATATAAAAGTGGATAATAAAGCCCAATAATGTCCAAAACAGTAGATAATATAGCATGGAGCAATCAAAAATTATAGATACGTTGGAGACGTATCATGGTTCACATTTTATTCATGGTGATTTTCGTAAAATGCTTGCTAAGTATGATGTTAATCATAGAACTGCATCTCCATACCACCCATAGTCTAGTGGTCAAGTAGAACTGAGTAATAGAGAGATTAAATTAATTTTGCAAAAGACTGTTAATAGATCTAGAAAGAATTGGTCCAAGAAACTTGATGATGCATTATGGGCCTATAGAACTGCATATAAAAATCCTATGGGTATGTCTCCGTATAAAATGGTTTATGGAAAAGCATGTCACTTACCTCTCGAACTAGAACATAAGGCATATTGGGCCATTAAAGAGCTCAATTATGATTTCAAACTTACCGGTGAGAAGAGACTATTTGACATTAGCTCACTTGATGAGTGGAGAACCCCAGCCTATGAGAATGCCAAATTGTTTAAAGAAAAAGTTAAAAGATGGCATGACAAAACGATACAAAAGTGTGAGTTTAATGTATGTGATTATGTTTTGTTATACAACTCTCGTTTAAGATTTTTTGCAGGAAAACTCCTCTCTAAATGGGAAGGTCCTTATGTTGTCGAGGAGGTCTATCGTTCCGGTGCCATGAAAATCAACAACTTCGAAGGCACAAATCCGAAGGTGGTGAACAGTCAAAGAATCAAACATTATATCTCAGGTAATCCCATAAATGGTGAAACCAATGTTATTGACACTGTAACCCCGGAGGAGTACATAAGGGACACTTTCCAAAACGTTTCAGACTCCGAAAAGGAATAGGTATGTGGTACGGTAAGTAAACTGACTCCAAAACAGATCTAATAGCAATTTTTCTCCATTTTGGAATACTTAAGAAAATAGGAAAATAAGAAGTAGTCCGGAAAGGACACGAGGCATCCACAAGGGTGGAGGGTGCGCCCTACCCCCCTGGGCGCGCCCCTGCCTCGTGGGCACCTCGTGTGCCCTCCGGACTCCGTTTTATTGCACGATATTTCTTTTGGTCGGTAAAAATTCATTATATAATCTCACGAAGGTTTTGACCACCGTACCACGACAAAATCCTCTTTTTTGTTTTGAGTTGTTTCTGCCGCAGATTAGAGCAATATGTCGTCCCAGGATTCGGAGCGACAAAGCTATGTGGTTGATTACCTTGCAGACCATAAGGTCTAGGGGAACTTGGAGCATTGTGGTTGGACCACGGAGAAAGAAGAAGACTACGATCCTAGGGGAAAGGAGGAGACGAGCTTAGATGAAGATGAAGTCCCATTACCTCAACCTGGGGACATCCATGTGGAGTTCAAAAAGTCAAGCCTGCCTATAGAGCAAAGAAACCTAAGATCGAGTTTATCCCTTTTCGCCTCTTGCAGGAGAACAAACAATGCAAAAAGATATTAAGCCTTGAGCAGGAGATCGATGACCTAAGGGAGCAAAATTCTATCCTCAAGCACAAATTAAGGAAGAAGCCTACGTCATCAACAACTCCATCATCGCCACCTCCGAAGAAAGAGACATAAATACATGGGTATGGGCACTCCCCTTGGCAACTGCCAAGCTTGGGGGAGGTGCCCCGGTATTGTATCACCATCACACTTCTATCTTTACCATTTTTCTTAGTTTTATCCTTTTGGTTATATCTTAATCTAGTAGAATAAAGTTTAGTATGATCTAGCTTTGAGTTTTTGTGTTGATCCTTATCTATGTAATCGAGTCCGTGAGATATATATAATAAAGATTGGTCTTGAGTCGAGGGCTTGGTTATCTTGCTATGATCTTGAGGGAATAAAATAAAAATAAAGAATAAAAAGAAATAAAGAGATCATATTGATATTATGGAGAGTAATGACTTCACATAAAAAGAGTATGATGAATAAAAGTTGTTGAGAGTTGACAAACATAGTTTTGGTCATCGTTGCAATTAATAGGAAGTAATAAAGAAACAGAGGTTTTCACATATAAATATACTATCTTGAACATTTTTTATGATTGTGAGCACTCATTAAAATATGACGTGCTAGAAAGTTGATGTTGGACAAGGAAGACAACGTAATGGGTTATGTTTTCTTATATCCGAAATAAATTATATTGTCATGGATCATCCAACATGTTGAGCTTGCCTTTCCCCCTCATGCTAGACAAATTCTTTGCACCAAGTAGAGATACTACTTATGCTTCCAAATATCCTTAAACCCAGTTTTGCCATGAGAGTCCACCATATCTACCTATGGATTGAGTAAGATCCTTCAAGTAAGTTGTCATTGTTGCAAGCAATAAAAATTGCTCTCTAAATATGTATGATCTATTAGTGTGGATAAAACAAGCTTTATACGAGCTTGTGATATGGAAGAAATAAAAGCGACGGACTGCATGACAAAGGTCCCTATCACAAGTGGCAATATAAAGTGGCGTTCTTTTGCATTAAGATTTTGTGCATCCAACCATAAAAGCACATTACAACCTCTGCTTCCCTCTATGAAGGGCCTATCTTTTATTTTTGTCTTATACCTTATACCAGAGTCATGGTGATCTTCACCTTCCATTTTTACACTTTATCCTTTAGCAAGCACTATGCGTTGGAAAGATCCTGATATATATATCCAATTGGATGTGGGTTTTCATAAAGCATTATTGTTGACGTTACCCTTGAGATAAAAGGTTGGGAGGCAAAACTATAAGCCCCCATCTTTCTCTGTGCCCGATTAAAACTTCATACCCATAAGTATTGTGTGAGTGTTAGCAATTGTGAAAGACTAAATGATAGTTGAGTATGTGGACTTGTTGAAAAGCTCTTATATTGACTCTTTCCGATGTTATGATAAATTGCAATTGCTTCAATGACTGAGATTATAGTTTGCTAGTTTTTCAATGAAGTTTCTGATTCATACTTTACATTGTGAATAGATTGTTACTTCAGCATAAGAAATCATATGACAATATATATATATATATATATATATATGTTGCTATTCTAATAGTGATCATGATGCCCTCGTGTCCGTATTTTATTTTATCGACACCTCTATCTCTAAACATGTGGACATATTTTTTGATATCGGCTTCTGCTTGAGGACAAGCGAGGTCTAAGCTTGGGGGAGTTGATATGTCCATTTTGCATCATGCTTTTATATCGATATTTATTGCATTATGGGCTGTTATTACAGATTATGTCACAATACTTAGGCATTTTCTCTCTTATTTTACAAGGTTTACATGAAGAGGGAGAATGCCGGCAGCTGGAATCCTAGGCTGGACAAGGAGCAAATATTATAGACCTATTCTGCACAACTCCAAAAGTCCTGAAACTCCACGAAAGTCAGTTTTGGAATAAATTAGAAATATTGGGCGAAGAAAGCACCAGAGGGGGCCACCCACTATCCACGAGGGTGGAGGGCGCGCCCTACCCCTCTGGGTGCGCCCCCTGCCTCGTGGGCCACCTGGAAGCCCCCCGATGCCCATCTTCTGGATAAGGTGTCTTTTGCCCTTGAAAAAATCATAAGGAAGCTTTTGGGATGAAGCACCGCCGTCTCGAGGTGAAACCTTGGCGGAACCAATCTAGGGCTCCAGCGGAGCTATTTTGTCGGGGAAACATCCCTCCCGGAGGGGGAAATCTTCACCATCGTCATCACCATCGGTCCTCTCATCGGGAGGGGGTCAATCTCCAACAACATCTTCACCAGCACCATCTCCTCTCAAACCCTAGTTCATCTCTTGTATCCGATCTTTGTCTCAAAACCTCAGATTGGTACCTGTGGGTTGCTAGTAGTGTTGATTACTCCTTGTAGTTGATGCTAGTTGGTTTATTCGGTGGAAGATTGTATGTTCAGATCCTTTATGCACATTAATACCCCTCTAATTATGAACATGAATATGATTTGTGAGTAGTTATGTTTGTTCCTTAGGACATGGGAGAAGTCTTGTTATAAGTAGTCATGTGAATTTGTTATTCGTTTGATATTTTGATGAGATGTATGTTATCTTTCCTCTAGTGGTGTTACGTGAATGTCGCCTACATGACACTTCACCATTGTTTGGGCCTAGGGGAAGGCATTGGAAAGTAATAAGTAGATGATGGGTTGCTAGAGTGACAGAAGCTTAAACCCTAGTTTATGTGTTGCTTCATAAGGGGCTGATTTGAATCCATATGTTTCATGCTATGGTTAGGTTTACCTTAATTCTTCTTTCGTAGTTACGGATGCTTGCGAGGGGGGTTGATCATAAGTGGGATGCTTGTACAAGGAAGGGCAGTACCCAAGCACTGGTCCACCCACATATCAAATTATCGAAGTAACGAACGTGAGTCATATGAGCATGATGAAAACTAGCTTGACGATAATTCCCATGTGTCCTCGGGAGCGCTTTCCTTTATATAAGAGTTTGTCCAGGATTTTCCTTTGCTATAAAAAGGATTGGTCCACCTTGCTGCACCTTGTTTACTTTTGTTACTTGTTACCCGTTACGAATTACCTTATCACAAAACTATCTGTTACCGATAATTTCAGTGCTTGCAGAGAATACCTTCACTACAAAAAAAAGACACATCCATGACATTTTGGGCCGAACGAAATTTTTTTCTATCATACATATGACAATAATTGTGAAAAAATCCGGTATCATCATAGATGTGGTGGGCTCCTACTTCTAGGACAAAAAATCATGACAAAAAATGGGCTTTTCGTCCTGGGTGGGTCGGAGCCGCAGCTGCATGACATTCTTTGGGCCGTCCATGACGGAAAAAACCATGGTAGAAGCGAGGGGGAGGAAAATTTTGGGGAGTTCCCGGTTACAGGGGGAGGTCGGGGGCCGAGCGATGCGCGTTTCTCTCGTACACATACGCGCGTGTGTGCGAGGTGTTGGCTCTAACTGAACCCGAGCGAGGCGTTGGGCTCTAACTGAACCCGAGCGATTGCACTGCAGGCTATGCGTTACTGAACCCGAGCGATCGATCGATGGCTATTAACTGAACCCGATCGAGCGATTCCTTCGCTACTACCGCTAACTGAAGCCGATCGATGGGATGAACAGTGAGAGTTGTGGGGGGTTTGGATGAACAGTGAGCGGTGGCGTTGCCTCTGGATGAACAGGACCCCGTGGTGTGGTGGAGGGATGGATGAACAGTAGACGGTGGAGGGGTGCCCGTGGGGGGTGGATGAACAGGACCCCGTGGTGTGGAGGGCTGGATGAACAGTAGACGGTGGAGGGGTGGTTGAACAGGACCCCGTGGTGTGGAGAGCTGGATGAACAGTAGACGGTGGAGGGGTGGTTGAATAGGACCCCATGGTGTGGAGGGCTGGATGAACAGTAGACGGTGGAGGGGTGGTTGAATAGTAGTCGGTGGAGTAGCGCGCGGTGGAGGCTTGATGAACAGGAGCCCGTGGATGAACAGTCGCAGGTGGAGGCTGGAGGAGGTCGACGGTGGATGAACAGTAGCTCGTGGAGGCTGGAGGCGGTCGACGGTGGAGAAGAACAATATCCCGTGGAGTCCCGTTTTGCGGTACACCACACCCCTCCCGATGAACAGGACCCCCGTTTTTACCGTAGCGCTCCAACACAAGTCCGTTTCGTCCGTTTTGCGGTACGCCACACCCCTCCCGATCAACAGGACCCCCGTTTCGACCGTAGGAGGTCCGTTTCCTCCGTTTTGCGGTACGCCAGACCCCTCCCGATGAATAGGATCCTGTTTCAAACGTGGCCGGTCGAACACAAGGCCGTTTCCACCATTCTGCGGTATGTCAGGCCTCGTTTCCATCGTATGTTCCGTCCAAGCCCTCCCGATGAACAAGACGCATTCCGTTGCCTCCCCATGAACATGACGCATTCCGTTGCCTCTCCATGAACACGACAACGACGTTGTTTCTCCATTCCGACCCAGCCATGTACACAAGCCCTAGCCGTACGTATGCGCGAGTAGGCGTTCAATACCCCACCTGTATGTACACATACGTGGCCGTATTTTCTTTCTTGCACCCTGGCCGTTGTACGTACATATAAATGCTACGTGAGCGCCTCTACTACAACACGTGCGCGCCTCTACTACGACACGTGCGCGCCTCTACATCGACCAGTATGTACGTACACGTTCGCGACCAGAATGACAATGCTACGTACGCTTCGACCAGGTGGGTCCCGACTGTCAGGCACTTCCCTGCCTGCGAAGAAGTACACTACAAGAAATATGTCAACTAGTGACCTTCTGTCAGTGACCCTAGAAGAATTGGTCATAGATCTATTACCATTTGAGACCAATTGGTCAAAAGCTGTTCGGGGGGCTCCAAACCCTAAACCATTGCGACCATTTTGGTCAGAAAGGTCATAATTTTCTTACACGAAATGGTCATAAAGCAAACAGTGCTAGTCCTCTGCCTTATTTCTAGTTGTTAATGACCAATATAGATGGTCATAGCCTTGTAAATTGTGGTGGGTTGCGATGACTAGGCGCCATCTCATCAGTTTTGCCTATGTGTCATGTCCATGTGTCAATTTTCGCCCTAGGTTGTGAAGCAACCTATATTTCTGTTATTCCAAAAATTCCCAAAAAATTCTCGTAAATTGTTTGGATCATATCTTCATCAAATATGTCAAAAACCTTCCTTGCCTAGTTCAAAAATAATTTAACAATATTCATTTTCCTATTCTGTTCAGAGCAGCACTTTGTGAAGGAAGTACCACTTTGGCATGTCCAAATAGTATCCATTTCCTACAGTGCTTTCCTTTGCCCAAATAACCATCCTCCACCAAATGCCAGCTCAATCCATTCATTATTTTGAGCCCAGCTTCAACATTCGTATTTATGTCCAGTGTGGTAGTTTGCAAAGCAAGTATCACCTAGGCTTCTCCTTTTGAGCTGAAAATTTGTTAAGACGGTCTTTGTCGGGGATATACCCCGCGGTATGACCCGGCTGGAGTTGTAAACCGGCTGGGACTTGGTAAACTGGCGGATGGTAAACTGGCGGAGAGTTAAGACAGAGAGTCAAGATAGATGGCTAAGACAGACGGTAAACCGGCTGGTGTTAAACCGGTAGAGAATGTTAAATCAACAGACAATGTTAAACCGGCAGACGTTAAGAAGCCCAGGAAGGGAAGTCAAAATAGTTTAAGTTAAAGTCCGCGTTGAACTCCACATGTAACCCGCCCCTTCAACATATATAAGGAGGGGCAGGGCTCCTCAAAGGGGGACAAGCAAGAAACAATCTCTAGGGCTAGACACAATTAGAGGAGAGCCGGTTTACAACGACTCCCTCGTGATGATAATGAGATCTAGCCTCAAATAGCATGTAGGGTTGTTACCGGATGATGTTTCCCGGGGCCCGAAGCTATCTAAATCCTCGTCTTGTGTTACATTTCTCAATTCCGCTCAACCCCTCTCAAGCTACCACATAGATGCGTTGGCCTCATGACTAAGTCCTTCCACTAGGACATCTGACGTGACAATTCCACGACAGTTGGCGCCCACCGTGGGGCGTGCGCACAGTGATGTTGAGTTCTTGAAAGGATTTATCCCATGGATTGAGAAGGTCGCGTTTTGCCGGATGAAGATGATCTAGCACGGAAGGATCTAAATCGACTTTGAGTTTACCAGTCGAGAGCGAAAGAATTTTTTCATGGTTATTTCGCGTACTGCTTCAAACGATCTGCTCAAACCGAGGTATTCCACAGCAGACGTGTCATGCACCGTGACTAGGATGATGTCAACCTCAACTTTGTTAGTCAAGGTCGGAGACAATTCAGATACTGCCCTCAAAGGCACGGCATGTCACCTCATTGAGGTCTCGAGGGCAATATGCTCAGCTTGTTTCGTGCTACGGCCGATCACGTTAAAGACAGTAAGGATGTCATCAAGAGAAGGGATCAAGAAGCAATCCGCCGCGGCTGTTGTTTTTATCGTTCTAGGTTAAAAAAGGAAGGACGAATCGCCTGTTTCTAAAAGCCTGGAGTGTGGACCGAAATCGACTCGGACGGATACATACCTATTCAGAAAGACCCAAAGTAGATGTAACCACGATGGTTTTGACCGGCCACCAGTGCTCTCAAGATCAGACTAGCGGCGATCGTGCGAGCCCAGCAGTACGAGATGGTGGAGCCGTCGGCCGCCATGCTGGTCCCAACTGACGCAAAGAGGGAGGACACCCTGGACTGGATACTCATGCAGCTGGCCTTCGCCGACGACGCCAACCTTGTGCCACTTCTCGTCTGCGTGCTCCCTTACTCCTCCACCTCCATGATCATCTGCAAGCTCGCTGTGGAGATACTCACCCACATCAGCAAACAGTTAGAAGTTGGGTATCAAGATCAATGAAAGAATACAAAGGCTCCCACAGCATGTCCATGATAGAAAAAAAAGGGGAAGAGAAATTCATCACGGAAAGTCATCGCTACTCCAAGTACAAAGCAATCAAGCTAACCAAAGGGTATGAACTCCACGTACGTGGTAGTCAGAATCCATAGAAGACATCAAACACGCCCTGGCGAAGCTCGTCGAGGGATCAGGCTTGGCCTGAACAGCAAAGCCACGCACGCGGAAGTCCACGACTGGGACACGGACTCAATCTTCGACGAAGCATCGACCACGTCGCCGGGTCGGCCATCGCACCCTCGCTGCCGCGCCTGTATCACTACTCCCGTTCTCAGTGGCTAGGCTCCGTCTCCGCCCTGCTCGCAGACGGGTGCTGCACCGGGACGCCTCGTCAAGATAGACGCGCCTGAGTCACTGCACCTCTTCTGTGCCAAACCGCCGGCCGCGCTAAAGCCACCATCCAGTCGTCGGAGTTTCGCGGCGCCGTCTTCAACCGCGGTAGGGGCGAGACACTCTGCATCGCCGAGCCGCCGTCAATAACTCGCCCTCGCCTCCACCTTGTAATAGCCTCTGCCCGCGCCTTTCGCGATGGCCTCACTTTGAGCCGCCGCCACGGGCCGCCCGCGCCTGGCCGACCTCGTCTCCGCATTTGTTGTGTGTCGCCGCAGCCTCAAGTCAACCCCGCCAATGTTGCTGACCTCCACCGTCGCATCGCCGACTGTCACTGTGATCCGCCTTGCCGACTATGAGCGGATATGACAACAATCTGAAGGATCAACAACACGGACTCATTAACTACAGGCGCACTCGGATTCTCCTTCACCTCATCGCCAAGCCACCCCTGCCGGTGCGCTGTTGGGCTGCCACGCCAAGAGCCGCCGCACCACCTCCGCCAGTTTGTCTCCACCATGGCCCACCTCTGCCGGGTCACCCCGTTTCCATTGCTGGTCTGCGACAAACCGGCCGCGAGCCGCCTGCAGCGTGCCTGTTCTCGCCCCTAAACTGCCATCGGCGTCATGGCCCTGACCAAGCGTTGTCCTGCGCGGTTCTACCCCACCGGGTCACAACATCAACCCGTACCTCCGCTCGCAAGACTGGCCATGGATGTTCCCTCTGAGCCGCGCCATGCTTCGTCAGGTTCAGCCTTTGTACCAAGCTAGTTCCACCTCGCGCTAAACCGCCATCGCTCTTGGCCGGGTCGTCCATGGGACGCTTTGCCACTGCCGCGTCTCCCGCCGTTGCGGCCTTGAGCAGCCACCTTCATGTGTAAACCGGCCTAGCCTGACTGCCTCCATCGCCCAAACCGCCCACTGAGTTGCCATCACAGTTTTAACTTGCCGCGGTTGGAGCTAGGCGCTCATTTTCACCGTTGCTATCGTTCGGTGTACAAAGCAAACTGGTCCCGGATTACAAAAGCATATACTGAGGCCAGCCATACAAGGGAATCCAGGTCTCAAGATAAGGCGTACAGTCCGGTCTGCCTCAAGTGCACCAGATAAACTGATGGATGCCCTCGTAAAATTTGATGTCTTACGGCAAGAGCTACTATGGGATTATCATTACATTTAGACAAAAGAAAAGAAAGGAGGTTATCATAGATGACTGCTAAAAGTGCCCAGTGGGAGGACAAACATGTTTGAAGTCTGGAGCTGTTAAGGGAATGGAGCCGGCTCATCGTGACAGTTAGTTCGACAAGACAAGTCAGGTGATGTCCGCCCAAATTTATTTTATTACCACATATTATTTTTATCGAAGAATAATTACTTGGTCTATGATATTTTTTTTCTGAGAACCACTATTCTTTACAGGAGGGTGTCGTAAAAGGGGGCGTGGTGAAATATCATTTTTGCACTAGCGCTCGTCCTACGCAGGTTGCCACCCTGCTACATCAACTCACGTGATTGGTTTATCATCCACCCTCACGGCCGGTTCATGCGTCCGTGCCGGATTATAATGAGGATGGCAACTTGCTCGTCCGCCCCGGCTTACAACGCTGAGGGCGGCCCATCTGTCTGTTCCCGCGGCCGACTCGCCCTTGATTGATTTCAGCTTCACCGTGGTGATGATCAACTCCACGGTGAATAAAATTACCTGGTCTGCCATATCAGGACCCTAAACCGCCATATTGGTGCCAATTTAAAAGCCGTCAGAAAATTTCCGGCTTAAAAAGAAGGATTCCGGTTTAATATCCGGCTTAAGGGAAAGTTATCTCCCACAAAGCTTTGAAGCTCTAGATAGCCGGTTCAAAATACCGGTTCAAGAAGAATTTATCTCTTGCAAAAAGTTAAAGGTTGCCCAAGAGGACCTGTTGCCCTGACACGCGGTTCAAACATGGGTGTTCTGCCTTATGGGCTCATCTTCATATGATTACTTGGGGGCTTCCTATTCAAACATAGGTGTATTCACCAAAGAGAACATGGCGTTACTACCCTCTTGATGCGGCTATCAAGACAATATTATCATCAGGGGCCAAAGAGAGTTTGTTGCACACCACAACTCAAACATAGGCACCCGAGAGCACAGCTCAGAAATATATCACATGGGAGCTTCTGCTTGCAAAGTGGAGTCCTGTCCATTAATCCGGCTATCACGCCACAACAAAGCTTGGGAGCTTCACACCCAAGGGGCCAAAGAGAGTCTTGTTGCTACGCACAACTCAAACATAGGAACCCATTGAGCACAGCTCACAAAGTTAATTGGGGGCTCTTTGTGTAAAGTAACAAAGAGTTTGAAAGGACCCTTGTAATTGGGTATCGACCCACGGCTTGGAAGCCTGGTGTATTCACCTAAAACCCCGGGTTAACCTGCCTTCATCAAGTAAGCCACTCCTATCCAGGTAATCCTGGCATGACCCGCCGAACGTTTGACAAGTTACTCTTATACAGACCCTGAACTTGTCAAAGTTAAAACGGCGATTGGTTAGTTGGAGGCCCATCTTAAAAGGCTTTGTCAAATGGTTTAACTCAGCGGCCTGGCAGCCCATGAAAAGCCTGGAGTTTGGGCCTGGCAGCCCTTGAAAAGCCTCGACTACAAGTTTTTTCATTTGCTTTTTGTCAAAGTTTCTTCTCCTTTAATAAGGTTTTAAGGTAAACCGGCGTCCATTGACCCGGCCAGACTATAAGTCATTTCATCAGTCCGGTATTTCTTAACCCGGCACAAGCTTTCAACTATCAGTTGTTAGTACAAACTCAATTATAAACCAGAGTTTTCTTAGCCCGGTCTGGCGTTGACTATAAGTTGCCAGGATAATTATCTGGTGTTTATTACAACCCGACACGGTTTTATTACAAACCGGCAAAATATGATGGGAGTTATCATACTCAAGATTTGGGTTATCACCCTTACTAAAAAAAGTTGGTAAACCAACGATGTGATTCAATGTCACAGGTATGATCTATTTCATATTTGATTATTCTTAAGTGCAGCCTTGGTTATAAACTCGGGTTATATGTTGGGCATTATGACCCGTCTGGCGGTAAACCGCCAGGACACTTTAAACTTGTTGTATGCAGAAGCAGGTTGAATAAAGCATGATTATAAATCACTGGCGTTTATTAACTCGACCTGGCTTTCGACTATAAGTCGCCAGTATGATGATAAATTATCCAGTGTTTATTAAACCGGTCTGGCTTTTGACTATAAGTCACCAGTATATATATTTGGATTACGCCATTTGAATCATGCGCTTATAAAATCATTGAGTATATTATTCAAATCTTTAAATAGCCAACATGGCTGGATTTTTTATTATGGTTATCAACAGATGAGGTATTCAAAGTCGCTTTGGCACAATGGCTATTATTTTATCGATGGATATAATTTATTTTTACAATGGAGGGAATAGTCCCGAGTCGCTGCAGGCTTACGACCCGACACTTGGGGGCTATATTATTCAAATTGAGATTACATCAAATATGCAAGTCCCATGTCACTGCCAGCATGCACCATGGATCTTGGGGGCTAATGTAAAGTCGTTTTTTGATCAACTTATTGAAGACCCGACTCATCCCATTGTAATGAGCCGGCCCTTGGGGGCTACCATTTGCTCCTGTCAAAAATTCAAGTTACACAAGCCTCAGTCCATTATATTGAAAGATTCACTACTCAGTTGGTAGAGTACAAAGCTCTTAACCTTGTGGACGTGGGTTCAAGCCCCATGGTGGAGATTACATCATATGATGTTATTATCAATGAAGAATATACAAAGTCCTAGCTCAGTAATATCTTACTGAGCCGGCCCCTGGAGGCTACATGTTGATGTTAAAGTTTACAAGATTATATTTACAAAGTCCCTGCTCATTATTGCATAATGACCTGGCCCTTGGGGGCTACACTGGTTGAAGTTTTTATGAGAATAAGGCAATTTCAAGTCCCAGGTTGCTGCAAGCATGACAACCCGGCACTTGGGGGCTACATATGTAGAATACTCAATTCTGACTAGTGATTGATGAACAACCTGGATTTCTTCAAGATTGTGATATTCATATTGAAGCAAGTCTTAAGTTGTTGCTATGCTACCTTCTTAAGACTTGGGGGCTACAAGTGATAGGCATATAAGAGGTATATTTTCAAGCTTTGTGTTAATTACAATTATGACCTGGTGCCATCAATATTTGTAAACCGGCAATGATAAACCGGCAAGTTCAAGTCTTAAACCGACACAGTTCTACATTCTCCAACCGGCAAGTTCTTCATTCTTAAACCGGCTGAAGATCAAATGAGTATTTCAAAGGCCAATATTTTTGTTAAGCATTGGGAGCTGAAGCCAAAGAAGTTATTCTTCACAATATTTCACTATGACAAACCGATGTCAGCAAATTGATTATGAAGCTGGTCTATTGACTCAGATTTCATAGAAGAAGGAAGTGACAAGGACTTAAGGATAATCAAGATCAGTTTAACATGGATAAATCCAAATTAAAATGAGGGCTAATGTCGGGGATATACCCCGCGGTATGACCCGGCTGGAGTTGTAAACCGGCTGGGACTTGGTAAACCGGCAGAGAGTTAAGACAGAGAGTCAAGACAGATGGCTAAGACAGACGGTAAACCGGCTGGTGTTAAACCGGCAGACAATGTTAAACTGGCAGACAATGTTAAACCGGCAGACGTTAAGAAGCCCAGGAAGGGAAGTTAAAATAGTTTAAGTTAAAGTCCGAGTTGGACTCCACATGTAATCCGCCCCTTCAACATATATAAGGAGGGGCAGGGCTCCTCAAAGGGGGACAAGCAAGAAACAATCTCTAGGGCTAGACACAATTAGAGGAGAGCCGGTTTACGGCGACTCCCTCGTGATGATAATGAGATCTAGCCTCAAACAGCATGTAGGGTTGTTACCGGATGATGTTTCCCGGGGCCTGAAGCTGTCTAAATCCTCGTCTTGTGTTGCGTTTCTCAATTCTGCTCAACCCCTCTCAAGCTACCACATAGATGCGTTGGCCTCACGACTAAGTCCTTCCGCTAGGACATCTGACGTGACAATTCCACGACAGTCTTCTTAGTAACTGATCATCCTCAGGCAAAGCTCACACCCATTAGCCATGTACATTTCCCGTACCGCTAATCAAACACTTGGCTTCTAATTCATGTTTGAGCATCGATCGGTCTCCTCGTGAGAATATTATGTTGTAATTTTCTTCCTAGCACCTACCTAGGGAGTGCCCAACCCACTAGACATGCCTAGGCTGCCCAGAACACATGCCAACACCACAGTCACGCAGTGACCACGCGACGGGCATGCGAGTATACGCGCTCTAGAGTTGGGGCCCTCGGCCACCGCCCAAACCTCGACGTATCACCACCAAACCATGTATTTATGATTAAATAGGTACTTATGTAACTAGAAATGATTTTTGGAAAAAATAAATAGCAAACTATGAGGCAGCTGCAGTTCAAATTTGACCCGCTTCCAACTGAATCGGCGGAAATTTGTCTTTTTCACGAGAGGTGGATCAAATCTTTTTATACCCAACCATTTTGTCAATTGTGCATTAAATATGTCCTAGTATTTTAGAAAATTGATTTGGTCCAATTTTGCAACAATTATTTGGGAGGTCCTTCACAAAAAAACCTCCTTTTGGGCACTCGAAAAATGGAAAATGGTTTTTTCGTCCAAAGAAAATGAAAACTTCCTTATGCAACATTTTTTGCCATTCCAATATGCACCCTTTTGCACAATATGAGATCATTTGAACAAACTATGCCATGAATGTGGCCATAAGATTAATCATTTGGCTTGAAAGCCATTGATATCCACGCGTGATAGCTCGTTTCTGAGAACACTTTTTAAAAATAATTGCCGTATTACAAGTTTGTTATTTTTCCTGGGAACTTGGCCACATATAATGACACAGTGCGAAGGTTTCCCAATTTTTTGAATTTTTTATGCCCATTTCAAAATGCGGTCAAAACGGCGGGAATGACCGTTCCTAGCTAGTGGTTGAATCTTGGAATTTTGTTGGTGTTTCTCTGATTAAATAGGTACTTATGTACCTAGAAATGATTTTTGGAAAAAAATAAATAGCGAACTATGAGGCAGCTGCAGTTCAAATTTGACCCGCTTCCAACTGAATCGGCGAAAATTTGTCTTTTTCACGAGAGGTGGATCAAAACTTCTCACACCCAACCATTTGGTCAATTGTGCATTAAATATGTCCTAGTATTTTAGAAATTGATTTGGTACAATTTTACAACAAATATTTGGTAGGTCCTTCACAAAAAAAACTCATTTTGGGCAATCAAAAAATGGAAAATGAATTTTCCGCGCAAAGACAATGAAAACTCCCTTAGGCAACATTGTTTGGAATTCCAAGATGCACCCTTGCGCACAATATGAGATCATTTGAACAAACTATGCCATGAATGTGGCCATAAGATCGATCATTTAGCTTGAAAGCCATTGATATCCACACATGATAGCTCGTTTCTAAGAACACTTTTTAAAAATAATTATTGTATTACAAGTTTATTATTTTTCCTGGTAACTTGACCACATATAATGACACAATCCGAAGGTTTTCTAATTTTTTGATTTTTTTGAATTTTTTATGCTCGTTTCGAAATGCGGTCAAAACGGCGGGCATGACCGTTCCTAGCTAGTGGTTGAATCTTGGAAAACTTTTGGTGTTTCTCTTATTAAATATGTCCTTATGTACCTAGAAATGATTTTTGGAAAAAATAAATAGCAAACTATGAGGCAGCTACAGTTCAAATTTGACCCGCTTCCAACTGAATCGGCGGAAATTTTTCTTTTTCATGAGAGGTGGATCAAAACTTTTTACACCCAACCATTTGGTCAATTGTGCATTAAATATGGCCTAGTAATTTAGAAAAATGATTTGGTCCAATTTTGCAACAATTATTCGGGAGGTCCTTCACAAAAAACCTCCTTTCGGGCACTCGAAAAATGGAAATTGGTTTTTTCGTCCAAAGAAAATGAAAACTTCCTTAGGCAACATTGTTTGACATTCCAATATGCACCCTTGTGCACAATATGAGATCATTTGAACAAACTATGTCATGAATGTGGCCATAAGATTGATCATTTGGCTTGAAAGCCATTGATCTCCACACGTGATAGCTCGTTTCTGAGAACACTTTCTAAAAATAATTGATGTATTACAAGTTTGTTATTTTTCCTAGGAACTTGGCCACATATGATGACACAATGCGAAGGTTTCCCAATTTTTTGATATTTTTTCTGAATTTTTTATGCCCGTTTCAAAATGCAGTCAAAACGGCAGGAATGACCGTTCCTAGCTAGTGGTTGAATCTTGGAATTTTTTTGGTGTTTCTTTGATTAAATAGATACTTATGTACCTAGAAATGATTTTTGGAAAAAATAAATAGCAAACTATGAGGCAGCTACAGTTCAAATTTGACCCGCTTCCAACTGAATCGGCGGAAATTTGTCTTTTTCACGAGAGGTGGATCAAAACTTCTCACACCCAACCATTTGGTCAATTGTGCATTAAATATGTCCTAGTATTTTAGAAAATTGATTTGGTACAATTTTACAACAAATATTTGGTAGGTCCTTCACAAAAAAGCTAATTTCGGACACTCAAAAAATGGAAAATGTTTTTTTGCCAAAAAACTAATTTCTCATGACATATTTTTAAAGATATTTATCTTATTTCATGTTTGTTACTTTTCGTGAAAACTTATTCACATTTTGTGACACATGACAAGGTTTTTTCATTTTCTTTTTGAATTTTCTCAGGTCATAAAATAGCTGATATGATTTTAACACGCTATTTTTTGTGATGGCATGGCTTACTAGATATGATAGACTACTCATATCAATAAGGAATTCCTTCTTTTCCGAGAGCCCATTCGGGCAGAACTCCAAAGTTAAGCATTCTCAGCTTGGAGTAGTGTCAGGATGGGTGACCGACCGGGAAGTTGCTCCCGGGTGCGCATGAGTGAGGACAAAGTGCGCAGAAAAGACTAGTATTGATCTATGGGGCCAGTCTAGATCCCGCCAGGAGTAACGACCACCGCCGGGTGTGTCCGGGGCGTTACAAGTTGGTATCAGAGCCGACCCTCGCGGTTACACGGATGGTTGCGGACAGGTGCGTGGTCATGTTGTTCATGACGTTTGTGACCCGTCGTGGCACACGACATGGCACATGTACTGGACTGGAAGCACAGACGTATGTGCCAAGAGGGAACGTTCCTGTGGCCCGACGAGGACGTCGGTTCCTCTGAGTGGGGGTGTATGTGATGGCCTGGCTTATTAGGGATGATAAACTACTCATATCAATAAGAAATTCCTTCTTTTCCGGGAGCCCATTCGGGCAGAACTCCAAAGTTAAGCGTGCTCAGCTTGGAGTAGTGTCAGGATGGGTGACCGACCGGGAAATTGCTCCCGGGTGCGCATGAGTGAGGACAAAGTGCGCAGAAAATACTAGTATTGATCTGTGGGGCCAGTCTAGATCCCGCCGGGAGTAACGACCACCGGCGGGTGTGTCCGGGGCGTTACATTTTTAGTCAACTATGACCAATTTAAATGGTCATAACATGGTACTGCATTCTGATTGGTCCGTGGACGTCTCACGCGGATCATGCATGGAACACCGTCAGATGCTCGCGGATCCAACGGCAGTCCTCACCCCAAGCCCACCTAAGCCGAAACCCTAGTCCTCATGGACATTTTCCATCCACCCCCCCCCCTCACCTCCATTCTTTCTCCCCTCGCTCTCTTCTCCATCCGCGCCTCCCCTGCCCGCTCCCTCCCATGGCGAACCACGTCGCCTCCCCTCTCCTCCTCCACTCCCCGACCTTCCCGCCCCGCTGCCTCACCACCCCCCACCACCACCAATCCGCCATGCCGCCATCGCTCCCCCTGCCACCGCCACCTCCATCTCCATCTCCCTCTCTCTCCCTCTCCCCGATCTCTGACCCAGCCACCACACATGGCGCCAGCCAGAGCAGCCACCAGCTATGGCGACGGCGAAGCTAGAGGCTGCCAGATCCGGGATCAGGGCGGCGCATAGCCCCTCCTCCCGTGAGATCCTCTGCATCGAGCAGCTCCTCTGCCCGCTGCATCGTCTCCCCATCCGGATCGAGCAGTTCCTCTTCCGCCGCCTCCCAAGTCGTCGTCCTCCCGATCCCCTCCCCTTCCTTTGCTCCGGACACCCCATCTCCGTCGAGCGAGGTGCCCCATCCACCTCTACGGGGGTAGGCAGCATTGGCGTATGAGCAATGGCGTCGCCCGGGTTGCGGCGGTGAGCGTACATGCGGATCATGGCCGGCACCATCCTCGGCGGCGGCCACGGCTTCTACGTCATGCACCGCATCGAGACCTCCTACAAGGTACGGCGACTCCCGTCGCACCAACTTGCCGCGATGTGTGGACCATTTGGTCGAAGCCGCGGAGCTCACTCCCGCTTTTCTTTCTCATGTGCAGGCGAGGATGGGGGAGAGGCTGCGACGATGGCAAGCTGGAGTGCCTCTACCATGGCTGGCAGTTTGACGGCCAGGGCAAGTGCGTCAAGATCCCCGCTGCAAAGGCCGCGCGCCATGCCATCCTTGCCGAGACCCCGCTGCATTGGCATACATAACACACAGTTTGTGTTTAGGTTCTTCTAGTGGTCATTATAAACCTCGTAGTCGTAGGGCTTGTTTGTGTTTAGGTTCTTCTACTAGTGGCCATTTTATCTGTACAATTAGATAGGCGTGAATCTCGGGAAAGCAAGAGCCATTTGTTTCTCATGTGTGAACATGCGTGCATTCCATCATTTTGAGGGGGGAAAGTCACCAAGTTATGGTAGGAGAAATAATTATAATCTTGCACAGGGCATTGCTTAAATACACGTGTGAGCTTTTGTTGCACAGGGAATTTGCAGTTAGATTTCCTTATCATATAAGTGCTACCGCATGTCTTACAATTAGGGACAAAAATTACTTGTTTCCATCATTATATTCATAGTGATCTCATATTAGAGTAAACTCCCATGTTATGCCTGAAAAGATGATGCAAAGTGCAGTTTAGTTAAAATGTGCAGCTTGCTGCCGCTAATGACATTTTGCATGGTGTCTTCTGCTTGCTGCCAGTTTATGTAATGTCGGGCTCATATATTTGCCAATTAATGTAATGTTGGGCTCATATATTTCCTTTTAGGCATCTACAAGTCTTTTATTGGGCTTAAGTAATGGTAGGCTTATATCTAGTGGAAGTTAATATTTTCATGTGGTTCCCATCTACTACAGATTGCTTCATATACAAGTACAAAGAATATGTAGCTCACTAGCTCCATATATATCCTCTGTAGCTTCTCCTTCAACCATTGCAGTGCTTCAAGCTGATTGCTTAGCATGGCATGATATACAACCCTATCGGGTACTTTTTACTAATGAATGTAATGTAGATGCAAACGATAATATAATATTCGAGTTTATTTAAGGATATCATCATAGAATTAGGTTGACCAAGAACTAAACATCTTTTTCATGATTACCTGATTTATGAGACTTGAGAAAAAGACACCGCTTAAGTAAATTGGTTATGACCTCTTAGTTGTACTAAACTACTAATAAATCAAAACTCGCTGAAGCTACATTATTTTTCTGCTCTCTTGCATTTGCATAGCATTCAAACTGACAGGTGAATGCTCAGTTTTTGTGAGTTGTGACTTAACATTAACAGAGTGTGGCAAGAAATCACCTACAAAAGACACTACGCATGTGTGGCGAGCCTAACCTTAGGAGGCAACCAAACAACGACCTAGGTGGTTGTGGCGCGCCGCACCTTTGGCGTGGCAAGGTGCGGCCGGCAACCAAACAGCCCCTTAGTGACAGCAATCTGACCTGTTTGGACAGAATAAAACTCAGATTCATCCTGTCACGATGCTTCAGCAGCATGGCTTCATACTCCGACTCATCGCTAAGTTACCTTGGTATCCTGTTTTTGATTGTTTTTCAAAAGGTTTAATTGAGCCACACATGTATCTGCCCTTATCTTGTCAGTTTGGAGGAGCTGAATTCGAATTGAGAGCACAAAATGCCTATATCGGTGATGCAGTTGGATTGGTTTTCAGGTAACTTCCAGAACCATACTGCATGTACATCATTTCTTTCACTGAAGCAAACTTATATAAAGACAATTGGCTTTGTTTTCCTGGTCAGCTGTTGTGCATGAATTATAGTGCTATATTTTGGATAAGATCCACAAGGAACATGCCACATGTTACTTCCAGTGACACTTTTGACCAGTATCAATAAATAAGTAGATGGACTAATATAGTTACCGGTTTCTCAAAATATTTTACTGGATATTTCTCATGTTTGGGATGCATGCATCTCATAGTACACATCTTACATCTCATAGTAATTTTTTCACATGACTACTACATCTGTTATGCAACACAACATGTTTAGCTAACTTCAGTAATTTTTCCTTCCTGAACTCTTGTTAGCTATGAAGAAGTAAAAGCAAAGGGGTCGGAGAATTTTGACAGGGAGCTGGCTGGCTGTGTGCGCACGCTTGCAGGTGAATGATTTCATCTTGATCTCCGAGAGCGCCTACACCCGGGAGCAGATTCTGAAGATGGAGAAGGCCATCCTGAACAGGCTGGAGTGGAACCTGACGGTGCCCACGCCCTACGTCTTTCTGGTGCGTTTCGCCAAGGCCGCGTCTTCCTCAGATCACAAGAACGACGAGGAGGTAAAAGAAGAACTTCAGACTTTTACATACTACACAACATGCAAATTCTTCAGATGTATTTGCCATTTTGGCAAAGCAGCGAGTCTGTGTGTTGATTGATGTTTCCCTCGTCTTCCCCTGAATGTGTGTGTAGATGGAGAACACCGTCTTCTTCTTCGCGGAGCTGGCGCTGCTGCAGTACGGGCTGGTGCAGTCCAAGCCCTCCATGGTGGCCGCCGCTGCTGTCTACACCGCCAGGCTCACCCTCAAGAAGACCCCTTTGTGGACCGACACTCTGAAGCACCACACTGGCTTTACTGAAGCACAGCTGATGTAAGCTATACATGCACAATACTGAATCTCTCGTAGCTTGAATCTGTGATGATTTCATTCAGGGGCACGCACTGACAGAGATGACCCTATTGTGTGATGATTGATTTCAGGGACGCTGCCAAGATCCTGGTGGCCTCGCACTCCACCGCACCTGACAGCAAGCTGAAGGTTGTCTACAAGAAGTACTCGAGCATGTTTTCATGCATGTTTATTTTTGG
Organism: Triticum aestivum; assembly: GCF_018294505.1. Taxonomy (NCBI): domain Eukaryota; kingdom Viridiplantae; phylum Streptophyta; class Magnoliopsida; order Poales; family Poaceae; genus Triticum; species Triticum aestivum. Next base: position 592,096,713 of record NC_057800.1, on the reverse strand, counting down.
ACTTAATCTTACTAAATAGCACTGCTGTTGTTATTCACTATATCATCGCTGTTCTGTTTTCTTGTTGGCAGATATTTTGCCTAAATTCAAGACGAAAGATGTTCAAAGAAGCGCCAAGACATTTTTGTATAGCAAGTTAAGTAATAATAGCTCAGTTATCTAGGCATTGTGAACTCTAGAATTTCATGTATCTTCTCTCTGTTTTTGAATGAAATGTTGTATGTGTGTTGATGTAACAGATTATTGATTCTTGTTATTTTAAGTATTACACTTGTTTCTGTCTATTTTGATTTAAATATTGGCTGTTTAATTATTGGCATATTGAAATCTGAGGAACATGACCATGACAGCAAGGACCCACAAACCAGAATCGAAAATTTGGGATCCACTTATCAGAACCTGACAATTGGGACCTATTTGAAAAAAGAAAAAACGTGCCACAACCCAAAAATAAAAAGGCCGGATTATAGGGCCTGGCCCGTGTAGCTTACCCAAATTGAAAGAAAAAACAACAACAAATGGGCTGAATTAATGGGCTCGGCCCATATAAACACCGAATTGGACCGGGCTGATTCTTGTGCACATCAGATTGCCACGTCGGATTCCTACGTGGCCTGGGGAGGCTGCTAGTGACCAAAACAAAACAATAGGCATATTTTGGTCGTAAACGTCCACGACCTTCTCACAGAGAAGGTCGTTAATTTCAGTTTATGACCGCCAGCTTTTGACCTTCTGTTTTTGGTCAAAAAAAAGGTCGCAAATGAAAAACAATGACCTTTCAGTGACCAATAGTCAAGGTCACAAGTTGACATATTTCTTGTAGTGGTAGCTGGTGGGTCCCAGCAGTCAGGGGGCGAATCATTTTTTTTTGCCCAGACGCACTTCCTTGCATGCGAAGATGTAGCTGGTGGGTCCTAGCAGTCAGGGGGAAACGTTTTTTTCGCGAAATACGGTGGCCCATCCGGCGGGTCCCGCTGTCAGGTGGAGGAATAATTATTTTGCACGTAATAAGGAGGCACTTCTTTGCTGTAGCCGTGGACCCAGCTGTCAGCCTCTCCACGTACAGTCCACGTCCGATGGGAGCCGTTCCTTGACCACGTTGACCATGCCGCGCCGAGAGCACCAGGGCGGTGGACGACGGCGAGGCCTAGGAAGGGGACGACGTGGAGCCGGGGAAGACGCGGCAGTGGATGCCCACGCGTAGAGGAGTACAAGGGTTCACTGGTTCGCTGCGGTGTGAGGCTGCCGACGCCGCAGAATAACAGGGGGTGTGGGTGAGTAGAGGGATGGCCTGGCCAGCAGTGGGAGTAGTAGGGGCGGTGAGGCCTCCGCCGCATCGCAGCCGGCCACGAGAGGCAGGAGCACGAGGCATGACCGGCGCTGGTTTGGGCGGCTGGAGCAAGAAGACCAGAGGTTGAAGAAGCACTACGGCCGTTGGATGGACATCGTACGGTCACTGGAGCTAGAATCGTGCATATTGACTAAGTTGACAAAGCCCTCCGTCCCCGTCAACTTAGTAGGCCCACAACAGCCTGCCACTATACTGGGTCCTAGCTAATAGGGGAGTATTAATTTTTTTTGTGCGTAATAAGGAGGCACTTCCTTGCGTGCGAAGATATAGCTGGTGGGTCTGAGCTGTCAGCGGCGGTAACATTTTTTCGCGAAATACAGAGGCCCTTTCGGTGGGTCCCTGATGTCAGGTGGAGGAATCATTATTTTGCGCGTAATAAGGAGGCATTTCCTTGCGTGCGGCCGTGGACCCAGCTGTCGGCCTCTCCACGTAAAGTCCACTTCAGATGCATGTCGGTCGTTGACCATGTTGACCAGGCCACGCCGAGAGCACCAGGACGGTGGACGACGGCGAGGCCTGGGAAGGGAACGACACGGAGGCAAGGAAGACTCGGCAGTTGTTTCCCAGGCGGAGGGGAGTACGACTGTACGAGGGTTTACTGGTTCGTCTGTCGTCGCCGGAGAATAACAGCAGGTGTGGGTGAGTAGAGGGATGGCTAGGCCAGCGATGGGAGTACGGTGGGGCGGTGAGGCCTGCGCAACAACAGAGCCGGCCGCGGGGAGGAGGGAGCAGGCAGTCCCGCCGGTGCCTGTTTGAGCGGCTGGAGCAGGAAGAGCAGAGATTGAAGAAGCACGACGGTCGTTGGATGGCCATCCAACAGTCACTGCTTGTGCGTCAACCTTTTTTTAGGAAAGCCTCAAATCTGTGGAAAACAGCATACAGCCCATCTGCCATTATTTCTAATAATTTACAGCCCATTTGCTAATCATTAATGTTTTTTGGAGCCCATTCTCTTTTTGTTAGCATTACAGCCCATATTGTGGCCACGGTTAAAAAATTATACGAAATTTTGCATATTTCGGTGCGGTCCGAACTGTTTTTAATCCCGAAATTTCGACTCACATTCAAACTAATTTTAAAAATAAATGTATATCAATATAAAATCCAACAAATTCTCCATGCATAAAAATTAATGTAATTTCAAATCTCGAAATGAAGAAAAGATATTTGAAACTAATTGCCGGTTTGATGTGTTTTAAAAATGTACATCCCATTTCTCATTACTGATGGGCCATTTTCTTGGCCAGTCGAATGAAAGCTCTCCTTGTCTTGAAAGATTTGCAGCCCAACAGGCCTGACAAAGCGACTTACTTGGCAAATCACAAAAAAACTGGGCTGTGGCCGTGGACCCAGCTGTCAGCCTCTCCACGTACAGTACTCTTCCGATGGAATGTCATTGACCACGTTGACCACGCCACACCGAGACCACCAAGGTGGTGGATGACGCGAGGCCTAGGAAGGGGACGACGCGGAGCCGGGGAAGACGCAGCAGTGGATGCCCACGCGAAGAGGAGTACGAGGGTTCACTGGTTCGGCTGCGGTGTGAGGCTACCATCGCCGCAGGGCCTGGCTAGCCGTGGGAGTAGTAGGGGGCGATGAGGCCTCATCGGCAGCACAACCGACCACTGGAGGCAGGAGCAGGCGGTCTCCCCGGCGCTGGTTTGGGCGACTGGTGCAAGAAGAGCTGCAATTGAAGAAGCAGCAGGACCGTTCGATTCAAATAGAACGGTTACTGCTGCTAGAATCGTTTGTTGACTAAGTTGACAAGCCCTGCGTACGCGTCAACTTAGTAGGCCCATAGGTCAGCCTCCCAACCAGTGCGCCCCAGATGTCAGTGGGAGGAATCATTTTTTCGCGTAATAAGGAGGCAGTTGATTGCGTGCGGCCAGGCCAGCGGAGGGAGTAGGGTGGGCCGGGGAAGCTTGCGCGGCATCACAGGGGGCCACAAGAGGAGGGAGCAGGCAGTCCCGTCGACGCTAGTTTAGGCGGCTGGAGCAGGAAGATCAGAGATTGAAGAAGCACGTCGGCCGTTGGATGGACATCCAAAACTAACTGCTGCTAGAATCGTGTGTTCACTGACAAAGCCTTGCGTAAACAAGTCAGCCTCAAAATTTGTGGCATGTACAGCCCATTTTCTATTATTTTTATAATTTTACTCATTTTCTAATTCATATGGAATTTATTGCAGCCCGTTTTCCATTTTTAGAATTGCTGGCCATTTTCTGGTCAGTACCAGGGTCAAAAAATTAACTAAATATGTGGGAAATTTTGAAAATTCGTAAATTTTTGCTGGGAAATGAAATATTCTTAATCCAAAAATTATTAGCCATACTAAAACAAATTTAAAAATAAATTAGTACTATGTCATGTTAAATCCAATGAAATACGTATAAGATATCAGTGAAGAACAAAAACAAAAAAAGAAACTTATATCCCATTTGCTATAAATTTTTTGGAATTTTCAACGCCTTTTGATATTACTTTTAACAGACATTAACCATACTCTTAAGCCAGGCCGGAGTGCATCCCTCCTCGTCTTGAAAGATTTGTAGCCCAATAATTCGGAGAAAACAAATAGGCCTAGCTTGGGTATTCTTCAAAAAGAAATACTGGGCTACCTATTTTCCCAAAGAACTGGTGCATGAGCATTTAGCTTTATTTATTTATTTACTTATTTATGTTTAGGGGACCATGAGCATGTACCTGGGCCGGATTCATGTGAGAGCCTCCCTTCCAGTTAATTATGGGCTTCTCTATTGGGCCTTCATCAGTGGGCTGCATGTTATCAACAAGTGGAAAATGTGTTCCAAGTTTCAAAAAAAAATGTGTTCCGTACGATAAATAGTATGCGCTACGTACGGTATGGGGCACTAAAGGATTGAACCATGCAACGACTTCCAAAACATTGTGTTTGTCGTTCCAACAACACATTTATTCAACCAATAGACGAAATATAATGTTGATTGTACATTGAAAACAGCAGCAGCAGCAACTAGGGCTGGGGGTGCAACAGAAGCAGTAAGCAGGCCAGAAGAGTGAAGACGCAGCTCTCTCTTCCAAACCGAACATCAGCCATCATTACAAAAGGGCTACCAAAAAAGAGCAAGTGTGTGCATCAAAAAATAAAGATCCTACTACACCAAGTGTACGCATCTAACTAACTGGCTCAGTTAGACGTTACTATTTATTAAGCTGTGCAGATTGACTGACGGCTTGAATCAGATGGGTGCCTGACGGGGGAAACTCCAGCCAGCAGGTCGAAGTCTGATACTTGCGACCCTCTCTCCTACTTTGGGCTGCAGAGCATGGCGACACATATCAGGGTATGGTGCATGCAGAGACGCATGGTACGATGTGTACACACAGTTTTGCCTGATGAACGAAACCGCGCTGCCATCATGATCCTTGCCATCGGTTATCTCCTGGTTAATCGGATAATTCAGTCCGACAAACAGAGAGCGTGTACCAAGGCTACTTACCATCCTCCAGTCAAAAATTCCTGAAGGCCCAGAGAAGCTGGGATCCTGCTCAAAGACCTTGCAGTGACTGTGATTGTATTCTGTGAAACAACACGTCCGGTACGTGCGAACGATCATCAATCTTTCACCGTTGTCTGATCGAGCCAGGAACCACCTGCAACTGCCATGCCGCTTTTCTTTGAAAGGTTCTGGGATTAGGAAGGGTAGGGACACCAGGCGGCCTACAACATCATATCAAGTTGGAGTCAAATAAAAAAGGGCTCTTGGTTTAGTCAATCTTAAGAACAGCATGTTATGAGCATGAATATTTTTTTAGCAAATGTTGACAGTAATATAAGCAAGCCATCATGATATCATTGGAACATAACATACTATTGTAACAGCCGTTTGTAGCGATGACTGGAGTAGGCCAGCAATACGTCCAGCCATAGAAGGAGTCGACAGCGTAAATGAAGCCCTTGTGTTCAATGGCATCAGAGAACCATGGAGGATGTATGATCCTGCAATGGACATGAAGATTTATCCACTTACCGCAGTGACCTGTCAGATAGGCGAGACCGCGGTTGAAGAACGCAATTAGCCTGAAGTCTTTATAATTCACAAATCTTGTGGGCACTTAGCAGATTACAACCTTGAGCAAATCAAACTTGATATCATGTTGGCTACTGTAAGATTTCGAGTATTCTGGGCCGTGGTGCCAAAGCAGTGCAGTGTTAATCGAAGGAAGGGGGATCAATCGCCGGGTGTAGACCTCCACGAGCATCCAGCTGCCGCAACCATCGATGAGCACCAACCAAGACATGCTCATGCCGACCCAGTACATATCGTTAATGTAGTTGAGGCTGACGGGGATCGGATCGCAGTCAAGGGGGTTGATGCTCGCCACCCTATGATTGTTATGCTGCGTGACACGCCGTTTCTGAAGATCAGGCGGCATCAGCAAGCAAGGAGCTGGCTTAAAAAGCTCCAGCCTGAGGGCTTTGAGTAAACGATACAACCCCGATGAGCACGGAGCGAGCGGCATGGTACTGAGATTGTCCACACGCGAAACAATGAGCTTGATTACCTCTGTGGGGAGCGAATTCCAGCCACTCTTTCGGCGAACGCTGCTCGGTTTTGCCATTGTTAGTGCTTGGGTTTTGGACGAGGGGGAGGCGCCTTACCGGGGATGGAAGATTGGACGAGATTATGTGCGGACAAAGATGGAGAAGCGAATATGTGTTGCGGGAAGTGGACAGGTGATGATGACTACAACACGCCGCTTAACTTACGAGACACATACCAGCAGCGTAGGGTCATGTCGATGCCAGACAACTTGCTTGAGTGATCACAGTACTGGTACTCCCTACAATGCTATGCCCTAACTTGCTTGAGTAGAGTAGTGGAGTAGGACTCTGCTCTACTACTAGCACCGGAGGAGTAGTATATTATAATCTAAAATAGTTACAAACTTCAATGCCCGAGCGTGGAACGACTATGAACCATGCTCAAAGATCGTGCCTACGTGGTGTTTGGACATGGGCGACAACCTCAACGCCAACGGTGCAGCTCCCATTGCACCGTATGTGTTTTTGTCCTTCCTATTTGAAATCGTGGTAAAATTCATGTTTCTACTCTGTATCCTACTACTATGCTAGTCCACATGATTAGTTGCAAACGACGACTTCTTCCCCGACCTCGGCAACCTCATCCTCGACGACATGGGTGACAACGTCAATGCCGGCAACCAGTGAGATACGGCGAGTAGGAAGCGGTTTGGGAATTTGCATGCCTTTCCAACCAATGAGATACTCCGTACAAAGTACCCCAGAGAAATAACCACAGAGAAGGAAGCTAAAAGTAAACAATCAAACGAGCATTTTTGCTTTTGTTTTGCATTGAATCGTTTCACAAGCTTGACTAGTGTTGTTTTTCTACTTTTACAAAAACCGCATCGTAATGTTAAAACGTGCATTTGCACGTACATAAGTAATATTAGTACTCCCTCCGTCTAGGTGTATAAGTCTTCCCTCCTTCTTGGTCACGGTGCACAACCGAAGATGACTTATTGACCTGGATGGAGGGAGTAGCACAGTCTGCAAGCATATATCGAGAGAGACGTGTAGTGCGATAGTGGAAAAAATTACTCGTATATGAGACCAGATCTCACGGTTAGCAGGTGAGACCCGTCCTGATGGATGACACGTGACATTTAAGTGGGGGGTGGGGGATGCTTTGTGATTTGTGAATGCCACATGTCATCCATCAGGATGGGTCTCGCGTGAGACCTGGTCTCATAGAATTCTTTTCCTACGATAGTATATAGTAAAGTTTGTGCTATATGCACGTACTTGCAAAATGCGTACGAATACACAAGGTTTCCAAACTTTCCCTTTTACATACTTAACTAAGGACGCTAAAAATTTCTGAACATTCAGGATTTATCATTTGCGTACCAAAACTAATGAGATCGCCTTACGAAACAAAAATTATACTCCTCCTAAAAGCCACGACGCTCGCAGGACCGCTTGCGGCGTGCCACGAGTGCCCTGGTGTGTGGCCGTTTCCCAGCGCGCTGACACAACGCCTCTTCCTCAGCCTCGCAACTCGCGACGTGCTGATTGGCGGCTTGCCGGCGGGCGAGCGCGATCTCATCGGTGTGGTGATCCGGCGCCAACAGGTACTCCTCCTCGCTAGAAGCGTGCACCTGGTCCACGTACCGCCAAGCGTAGATGAGGCGCTTGGGCCCGACTGCACTCAGGGCGTCGGCACGGGCGTCCTCCGCCACCCTCACAGCCCTCGCACGAGCCTTCTGCCAAATAGCCAATTGCCTGACTCTCTCAGACGCGACATAGACCTCCCAGGCAGCTTGTTCCGCAGTGCGCTTCTCTTCCTCGGCCTTCTTCTCCGCCTCTATTTTGGCGCGCTATGCTAGAGGCAAAGCATCCCACAAGGCAACATCTATTTCTTTCCAAAGCTCCTCAAGGCTGGGGGGGGGCTCGGCGGGCGGCGTGGCGTTCTCCTCGTAGAGGGCAGCCGACGCATCCTTCGGCGCGCGTGCTGGCGAGATTGGGAACGCCGACGCGTCCACCTCGACGCGTGACGGCGAGGAGCGGAACGCCGACGCGTCCTCCTCGACTAGTGGCGGCGAGGAACGGAACGGCGACGCATCACGTAGCGGCGAGGAGCGGAACACCAACGTGTCCTCCTCGACTAGTGGCGGCAAGGAACGGAACGGTGACGTGTGACCGTCCGCGCGGTGCAGCGAGGGGCTCCTAGGCCTTGGGAGGGGCTATGCCATGGTGGTCGACATGAGAGGGAGGGGGAGGAGATAGCGATGAACGTGAACATGAGGGGGAGAAGATAGCGATGTCGTGGGAGGCGCAGTATTTATAGCGAGCAATGGCACACCTACGTAAGATATGGACTGAGCTGCACTGACTTAACTGCCGGTCCAGTTGCATCACTGACATGTGGGCCAGACCCCTATTGGGCCCATATGTCAGTGACCAAATGCACCTGCAGTTAAGTAACAGCTACGTGGGCATATTTGTTGGAGTAAATTATGGTGGAGCGAAGGGGTGGAAATATTGCTGGTCACAACGGATTGGACGAGCGTGGGGGGAGGAGAGTCATGCATGCAGATTTTTTCACATGGGGTGGAGTGGTGGGACCGCCGGAGGGAGAAGGAGAGTTTGGCAGGCATATTGTTTCACACATGGAGAGGAAAAATTTGGAGATGAACAGGCTTCCTGCAGGTATGGGGAACGGTGCATAATAAGTCATCTTGCATTCCGGGCTAGGTATAGTCTCAAGTCATTAAAAACAAACACGCCCTACACATGTTCATATTTCAAGGTGCACTAAATTATTGCATGCGATGATTAAGGTTGGCCATAATGGTGGTATCTTAGCTGGTATCATGCACACGGGAATAGCAAACATGCTGATGTGGCAAAGAATTAAAGAAGAGGGGGGGTTAGAGTAACTAGAGTCCATGCATGCATTGGTAAACACATTTTTTTGTGGAGAACGACAGCACTAGTTGAGTACTTTTGCAGACTTCAAAAACTATTCCACAATGTGTCAACATTCACAATGTCAAATCAATATTTTTACACTCACTATAAAACGTAGTTCTTATACTAGTACTAGTTGAGTACTCATTATAATCAGTACTCCCTCCGTCTAGGTGAGCAAGTCATCTTAGATTGTGCACCGTGACCAAGGAGGAGGGGAAAATGAGAGATCTTAATGTTTATAATCAGTACTCCCTCCGTCTAGGTGAGCAAGTCATCTTAGATTGTGCACTGTGACCAAGGAGGAGGGGAAAACGAGAGATCTTGATGTTTATTTGCTAATTAATAGCATTGCATGCAATGAACTAACCACTGCATGCCGTGTTTGGTAGTCTCAAGTCATTAAAATCATGGACACCCACATCTCCTATTGGTTGATATGTCAAGAAACAAGAAACGAGGTAGAAGTTAATGCATCGCACCTAAGACTAGCCACAATGGATAGTAGCATACACTAGTAACATACACATATCCCTAGACTATGTTACTACCTTCATAGTGGGTAGTAACTTAAGTGTGGTAACATGTAAAGATTCATTTATTAGGTTATAGACTCATATTGCATTGGGACATGTGATGTTACAGTAACTAGCTAAGTTACTACAATTACCTCTCTCTTCATTAACTCATTGCCACATAAGCAAATCTGCTGAGTTGGACTCGATGTTACCGCTGAAGTTACTCCCACTGTGGCTAGTCTAAGTGTTTTGGGAGTATTGTAGATATTGATATTTTTAGTATAAATTTGGTCGTGGGATTTCATTGATGCTTGCCAAAGCGTTGACAGGTCTGCTATGTGTGACCTGAAGATGAAAGCGTTGAGCATCTCAAAGTTGATCAACAATCTTCAATTGTCAAAGATTAGCCATTCGGCCAATAAGGTGGCACACTTAATTGCTAAGTATAGCTTTGACAATAGATTAGATGGTATTCTTGTAAATAACGTACCACCCTGTGTGGTGAATATTGTATCGAATGAGTGTACTGGTGTGGCTGGTTAATTAATATAAGGTGGTGTTCAAAAAAAAGTATAAATTTGGTCAAACACTTTGCAAACGGTTGACGGGAGTAAAAAGGACCAGAGGGAGTATCATGCATCCGGAGTAGGCAAAAAAATTTGCTTGTCTAAAAAAGGCAAAAAAAATTGCTCATTTATAGCCGGTCGAAGTCTCAAAGGGCGCGACCGCGCGAGGGAGGCGAAGGTCGTGGGAGGCGTGACGTTTGACGGAATTAAGTGAAGTTACATCCACGCGCCGGCATGGCGTGCGAACAGGCAGAAGCTATACCGTCAGGCCTATGATATGGGTCTAGTAGACATGACATCTAGTGGGTCCTGCATAGTTCTTGAGAACTCTTTGGGGGCTTGCGGCCATTTATCCACCGGGCAAGCCAGCAACCCCACGCCGTTCGCACGCCCTACTCATCCCCGTCTTCTACCTTACTATAGTTCGCTCTCAGTCGTCCCGTCCTTTCACATTAGCTCGCTCCCAGTTTTTTTTGCGGGGTACAACAGTTCAACTTCTCCTAACCCTCCTCCAAAATCCATGGCCTCCCAAATCTCCATGGTCGCCGCTGAGTACCAGGTTAGAGCCATCACCGGCGATCAGTTCATCGTCATCTACACACGTGGATCCGAGACGGTGAAAGCATGGCTTGCTCGCTTCCTACGCATGTTCAACAGTTCAACGGATGAGTGGGTCGCTGGGCTAGATGTTGAGTACACCACAGTCCTGGGACGAGAGAAGGATCTAAAGGACGAAGAGAGGAAGAAGCCCGCCGTGATCCAGGTTTGCGTACATAATGTTTGCTTGGTCTACCACATATGCCATGCCGACGTTGAGTGCCAGGATTTTAAGAACTTCCTCAAGGACAAAAGAGTGAAATTCGTTACTGTAGGCTTTAAGAACGACAGTGACGTCCTGCATCGGATAGGTCTCATTGTAGGCTAGCCCTTCGATCTCCAAAAACCTGGTGTCCTCCTCTCAACCTTCAATGCTGACCCTGGCAGCAGCCATGATTGATCCTTCGTACGCTGAACTGAAGAAACCTCATCACGAGTTTCATCATGCATGGGAGTCGAAGACATTAGATGAAGATCACATCCTGTACGCAGCAATGGATGCCTACCTTTGTTTAAATATCTACAAGGGTTGGATGAAGAAGCAGAGCCCAGTGTCCGGTTCAAGCAAAGAAGCGTCGGTGAAGAGAAAGAGGAAGAGGGACGAGGACGAAGTCGAGGACGTGGACTTGGACTCCAAGTAGGTGGCAGTGCCGTCGCTCATGCTGGTTCTACTGCAGTGTCAAGCGGACTAGTTGCTTATTAGTTTATTTTCAAGGGTGTGTTGTGCTGAGGCCCCAGCAAAACTATATGTTTATGTTCTTTCTGGTTATTTGAACTCTTTAGTACGTACAGTAGTACTAGTACTATGTCTTACTATTGTTCTTCTTGAAGTTGGTACTACTGCTCGTATCTTCGTGTTCCAACTGTACTTAAAACGTTCGTACTAGTAGTATAATTTGGGTCAGTCGATTTGTGAAAGAAGTTCGACGGAGCGAAGGAAGAAGACGACAGAAGAGGTGGAAGAAGCCCTTCTAGCCATCCATGTTGCATCAAACGGCTCATGAGTCGACTGACCCAAATTGCTCCTTCAGATTGCAGGATCCACGTGGCATTCAAGGTCTCGAAGGTAGATTCTGCGTCCGCACCTGGTTTGCGGGCTCGACGCGCGCGCGACCGGCTTCCGCCGCGACAGCCACCATGCGCGCCTCCTATGCGCGGGCGGAGACGACAATGACATGCTAGTTCCTCCTCGCCGGCGTGCTGGAGCACGCGCTCGTCCTCCTCTTTGTACGCTGCGTGCATAGACGCGGCTCCACCAGCTGCTCGCGTGCTTGGCAGCGCGGCGGCATCACGAGGAGGGACTGCAGATGACGTGAGTGGGTGAGCCTTTGGCTTCATGGCACAGGGATGGCGGCGACACGGCGGTGATGGGCGAGAAATTGTTGGCCGGAGCAGGCGGGCGCCGGCATGCACAATGGCGGCGGCGGCATATTGATGAGTGCGCGTGTGGGAGCTTACTTTAGTTTTATATATAAGGTTGGTCAAACTTAAAAGAAAATCGTACTAGTACACGTAAACATTAGACTTAGGCAGCGCTTTTATTAGTTACTAGCTTATGTTCTTACCCATTGTGACCAGCCTTAGTACCACGGCCATGATACGGAATCCTGTGCAAGCGCGTGAACCGTGGCCGCGCGGTCGATCGAACGGTGCGTCACCGTGTCGCGCTCGAAGGACATCCACCGAACCTTTTTGTGTGTGTGAAATAATCCTCGAATATTACTCAACTTTTTTTCCTGTGAAAGTTCTTGACGCTGCAATATTTCCATATATTTGAATTTAGCTCCACTTCGTATTTATTTGGATTTGGACGTTTTAGGTGCGCCCTAGTTTTTTTAATACCGATTTTGTGTGTGTGACTGAGAGAGAACGTGTGTATGTGTCCATATGTGTGTTGTGGCGGAAGGGTAATGTGGAGACGATGTGCGTGTGATACAGACATAGAGAGGTGTGAATGTGCAAACGATCGTGCATGAGTGAGACATAGACAGATGCCGATATGTTGTGTATACATGAGAGAACGGTCTTCTAGTTTACTTGTGTGTGTGTGTGAGAGAGAGAGAGACAAAGAGAGAGGGAGAGAGAGAGACAGAGAGAGGAGCATCCGTAACACAACAACCATCTCTCTCGATTCGTCCGTCCCTCGCACGGTTGCATGCAACACATGCATCAACGCGCACATTTTGACACCCTCGCCCGGCCCCTGCCCACCTCAAGGCCCGCAAAATCTCTTCCTAAATACCCATTTCTCTCCTTAGGTTTGTTTTCTCTCAATATCTGACACACACACACACACACAGAGAGAGAGAGACGCAGCACAACACACACACACACACACACTCCCCTAAGCACACAATTCATCCCCATCCAAGGTTATACGGCGACCAGTCTCGCTTGTGCTTCTTTGCACCCCAACATGCACAACACCTCAATCTTCAAAGAGGGCAATGAGCAGATCGAAGACGGCGACCACACCGCGCTAGAGAATGCAGGGTCATTTGGAAGCAGGGTGATGTGACAACGGCTGACCGACTCCTCCCCCCACCCTCTCTCTCTCTTGCACAAAATTACCAATCCCTCTCTCCCCCGCACAAAATTGTCAATCCCTCAACCCACGAGATCCTTCCCCTCTCGTCCATGTTTTTCCTGCTCTCTCATCAAACATGTTGTCTCTTCTCCTTCCACGTATACAAAATCCAGATGCACACGCATCTCATGTATACTACATGTATGCATCTTTCTCACAGACCTAACTTCTTCCTCTCTCTTTCTCTCTCTCTATCTCTCTCTCTCGCTAGGTTTGTCTCCTACTCTCTCGTCCACATACATACAATCTTTCCCTCCCTATCTGCTCCATCTTCAAAAGCTCTCTCTGCACGTTTCATTCACAGATTGGGATATGTCAAAATGTTGCTTCTATAATGGCTGATGTAGAGTTATGGTTGTTCTTGTTGCATCCTACAAAGTAATAACTATGAAATGCATTTAGATTCTCATTTTACTGGGATTATGTGAGTTTGAGCATGTTGTGAAGTACTATAGACCTTGTATACATCTTGGGATTCGACAATGATTGTAACTATTGAATTGTATAGACCATTACATTCGAAGTCAATAGCCTAATATATTTATTTCATAATTTCAACAAATGATTAGTTCACTACAAACTAAGAAAACAAATGTGTACTCCCTCTGTTTTTATTTAAGTCCGTGTATTAGCATTGGTCAAAGTCAAGTTTTGTAAACTCTCAGAAAGCTTATAACAAATAAATACCATTAGATTCATTATTGAATGTACTTTCACATCATACATATTTGTTATGGTAAATGTTTATATTTTTCTATAAACTTGGTCAAACTTTAGGAAGTTTGACTTCGATCAAACCTAATATGTAGAGTTTACTACTACTACTCGCTAGTTGCTTAGCCGAATCACTCAACACGCCACACGGGGAGTCCAGTGTCACAAAATTTTGAGGTCGGCGGGAAAATCTCCCGCGACCCTGATTCGAGCAGTGGGAAGTTACCATCATAGCCTTCGAAACAGGCCTACGGATGACGCTTGGTAGGGGGCTGTTTTCATAACTTCAGGTTCACCCTACCCAGCCAACCCCACCCCGGCACCCAGAGTAGTACACCTAAATACTCCCCAATTTCTATCCCCACCACAAAATAGACTTCTCCATGGCACCGCAGCCTTCGTGCTCCTCCCCTTTACATCGGCGCACTCGTCCACCGCAGCGCATCTGCCTAAACGATGACCTCATACGCCGCACTGGAGCCGGTCCACCGTCGTCGTCGTACACGGAGCCTCTTCCCCGGCATCGTCTTCCACGGTCTCGTATCTGCTTCCCGGAAGCCAAAACCAAGCGCAGAAGTACCACCGTCATGGACAATGAACTGACTCCCATTGCCGACCATGACTCACAGAGGCCGCCACGACCATCGTTCTCCTCCTCGGTTGGTAATGTGTGTATTGAATCACTTAGCAGTACATGTGCAGTTCCAATTTTGTTCATACCTACCCTTCAAATTTCCTGGGTGCTATTGTTCCCGTAAAAGTAATTGGTTATAGCCTCCATTGTCCAATAGAATATCAGCTTGTAATTGTGCGTCGCTCCTGTATCGCGTTGTGCTTGGGTAGGTTTTTCATCTGCAACCAGTAGTGTGGCAAATGATGGAAAGGTTTTTAGAACTAGCAAAATGCCCATGCATTGCACGCATCAAGATGCATTTGTATGAGTAGTTTATCTTGTTGGAGATGCTCTAACATGGCAGACGAGTGCTTTAATGTTGCCCACAAGATGCGCGAGTATTACTAGTAGTATATTTTCTTGCCATGTTGATATTTTAAAACCACGAGTGCGAACATGCAGAGGCGCAATGAAGATCAAACATGGGATATTCGGGACATCTTCAAGGAGCGTGGCAAGTTAAAGAGGAGCTGCACCGAACCTGTAAAATGAGCTTTGGTAAATAACACCCTTTCAATTACTTCCGTGTAGCCTCGTGTTCTTCGATGTGTATATGTTGTAGTTTCTGTTTCTCTTAAGCATCGTGTTCTTCGATGTGTAATAAGAAGAGTCTTAATCGTCCTAATGCTTTCGTTTTTAGCTTGATGTAGGAAGTGGGTGTTCTCACCTTGTAGTCTATTTTTATTTATTTATTCCTTTTGAATTTACTTCTCTGAGTTCTGTTTATCTGGCTTCTACTAAATGAATCTAGGTTGCTCTGAGTATTGATCTAAAAAAGAAGTAACTTCATGTCAGGATGCAGTTCCTGCGAGGAGGGAAGTATGGTCAACCTCAAGATCATGTTTCCAAAATGAGGCTTGATTACACACAAGGTGCCAGTTCCCTAATGATGCTGGATTAGACACAAGGTGCAAATTCCTAGATGATGCTGGATTACACACAAGCCAGGTGGATTCGTCAGTTGTTCGTGTCCTCATGGCATTAGTAAAGGCTGAAAGAAAGCGTGCAGCAGCCGTTGAGAATGTAGCTGAGTTCCTAAAGAAGTGAAAAGAGCAATCAGATGCTCTCTTCACCCAAGCCAAAGAAGAGATGGAAGAAGCCAGAAATAAGCTAGCAGAGGCAGAGCAGGCTAGGCGTCTCCTGCTATCTAAAACTGTTGTCAATACAAAATTTCCTTCATAATAGCTAGGTTCAAATGTTTGTCCAGTCAGCATGCCTGTTGTGATGTTTGTGCATCTACTGATGTGGCACAAAATATATTTTTTGGGTCATGTAATAACAGCAATTACTTTCCAAACAATAACAGACGAAGCATTGGACATGGTATAGTTCACGCGCAAGCCCGACATTCCAAGTTCAACTTCCACATCAAACTCATGTTCACAGATATCTGCACATTCATACATAATGTCCACAACCATGATTCACTTCAAAGCCAAAAAAAATGTGAGGAGAGTTATAAATAAAGAAAATCCTCTACTAGTTCCTGCTACCAGTGCGAGCACAAGTCAAGACCATGCGTATATTAATTACATTGTAGTCATTTTTTGTGTTCTAAAATGCCTGCTGGCTCGCGGAACGATGTGTTGCCGGCACACGCGCGGATTCAATGAAGGCAGGCGGGGCAGTCTTAAGTTGGTTGCACGCGGCGAGGAGGCGTGCTTAGCCGGGCCTACAGCGAGTGCGGCCCTCTTGGCCGGCGCGCCGGTTCAATGCCTGCGCTATGAGAGGTCGCGTCCGTGTCAGAGCAATCACTCCCTCCAGTCCTTTTTTGTTTGGGTATAAAAAAATCTCGTTTTCCATTCACATTTTAGTGGTAGGAGTTGTGCATGTGTGTCTGTGAGAGAGAGAGAGAGAGACGGTAGTCGGGGTTGTCTGATCGGTAAACAAATGAGTAATGTCAGTCTGGGATGGAGACGAAAAGGAGACCGCAACAAATGTTGTGTCTACAGGAGAGATAGAGAGAGTAATTTTAGTGGTATGAGTCATATGTAGAGACATATAGGGTGTGTGAGAGAATCCCATAGAGAGAAAGACAAAGTGAAAGACGAGTGGAGACTGTGTGTTTGGCGGTGAAAAAGAAAGCTTAGGTACCGAGTGATACCAGAGAACAGTAGAGACGTGAGAGATAATGAAAACCGTGTAATTTATAATGATAGGGAGAGTGTGACACTTCTCAAGGGAGATGTCGAGAGACCATGTTTGCGAGGATAGGAGCAACATGAAGTGAGCGTGCGGGTGAGCTAGAGAAAAGAGAGTGATAGCTATCTGAAGGAGCATGCATGCGAGAGAGATGGGCGTGAAAGAAGTGAACAAAAAAGGGATTCAAATATTTGAATTTGAGATGATGATACATGTAATCCATACTCGAACCAAAATTGATCTATCAAACATGCATACTCATATGAATTCATGCACATCTATGTTATTTAATATGTAGATATTACTGATCCATACATTTTAGTAGAACATAATTTGGTTAATTTTTTCGAATTCAACCTTAAGATTTCGAGATCGTTGTATTTGTAGATCATATTATACATATAAAGGAGCAGAATTCTTTGTTGTGCTTTTGAAAGTATATATATAAAAAATGATGTATATAGAATGTAATTCCAATTGAAAATGGATCCCGCCCAGAAAAAAATAGAATACAAACGGGATTCGAATTGAGTTGGCACTAAACGTGCACTCTGCAAAATTTGAATGAGGCGGGATGGAAATCACTGCTGCCTATCCCTGCCACGCAAAGCCTATATGCTGGATTTCTATAGGTTTCGATAGGGGTAGGTTTGTAATTTCACCCAAACATGACGTAACCGCCTCTCACCCGGATTCATACACGGTGGGCGCCAAAACACAGTGTGTCCTCGGCCGAAATCGACTCCCTCCCCGATTCATATTCATACATGGTGGGCGCCAAAAACAAACTCTCGTCGGCAACTATTCGGTGTATGCGAGATTACCGTCCTATTCCCGACCGACTAGTGTTGCTGTGATGTAGTAGAAATTTGAAACGGGGGCTAAGTTTGTAAATTTCCTCGCATTTGAGACAAGCGCGTCCTGAATACATGGTTCCCCCCTTCCTCTCTACCTCCCTTTTCCCCATTCGTACTCCGTGGGCGCCAAAACACCCTCTCCACCCCACCCTCCTCCGTCCGCCACCGTCTGCCACCCCATCCACCGCCGTCCTCCTCCACCATGCCGGAGCTGATACCCCGACGCCGCCGTCCATTATAAGAGATCGACCTCTCTCATCCACGGCTTCGGACCGGGATCCTTGCATCCCGTCCTCTCGCTTCATCCCCGCCGTCGTCCACCTTGTCGGCGCCGCTCCTACGATCGTCTCGTCCACCGTGCCCCACTGCCACCGTCTACCCTCCTAGATCTGCTTCCACGCCGCCGACAGCTATCGCTACCGCAGCACCGTCAAATTCTCAGCAGATGCCTACACGGCGCCGCACCAAAGGCGGTACTCTTTCGTATCTGCTCAACTTATTTATCGCAGCAAGAAAATAGATCGCCACTGCTTAACTCTAATTTCTTGTCTTGGTTGCAAAGTTGCCTTTGTCCGGTTTGCACCTTCAGATCCGACATGGCACGCTCAACACCATACTCGCAATGCTTATGGTTTTCCCCTTTTATATTCCACACTAGTTAAATCACAGTAGACTAAATTTCAAAATTGGGTCAGTCGATTTTTCAGAGCTCGCCGGAGTTCGCCGGTGCGATCGAAGGGGCTCAGGTGGTTGTGGGGCCTCGCCAAACGAAGAAAACTTGACGCGGGTGGGGGTTGGGGTGGGGGTGGCGGAGGAACACAGGCGGTGGGGGCCGGTGGTCCGGCCGTCGGCCCGTGCGGTGTTCTGTATGGGAAGAATCAGAGACGAGGAAGAAGAAGGGTTAGGAGACGTAGGATCATCATCCAACCACCTGAAATGGTCGAGAGACAGCTAGGAGTTGCATTCTTAATGCGCTCTGGTTCATCATGTGTAGGCACTGCGCAACCAACATTTTATTATCCAAAATCTGCTTGCTCTTCTTTACCATGTTCCTCTTTCATTCTTCTTTAATATGTACTCTCTCCGTTCCTAAGTACAAGTCTTTGTATAGATTCCACCATGGACTACATATGGAGCAAAATGAGTGAATCTACACTCTAAAATGTACCTGGATACATCTGTATGTGATCCATTGTGGAAATCTCTACCAAGACTTATATTTTGGAATGGAGGGAGTATGATAGTAGTACAGTATGTTCCTTGTACTGAAGATGAGCAGGGACAGTTGTAGTGTAGAGGTCTATACGGTCGATTGTGATGGACACTTTGAGCCTCTTTGATTCATAGGATCTTGTAAACATAGGAATAGGATTTGTAGTGGCCTGCCCACTTGAATCCTATAAGAATAGCAAGGAAATGTGGGGAGATGTGTCGCCTTTGAGAGTTACATTGATATTAACAGTACCGCACCTTCACTTGAAGAGAGCTGGTATCCGAAGCATTTCTATCCGTACCGGCAATACTAGCACATATATTCCAGCAAGTTCCACTTTGCTGATTTTACTCTGATGCTTAAGGTTTTCCCGTTATATCTACACTATGATCTGTGTAGCTGCTTTGTGTCGCACTAGCAGCAGTCCACTCTTGAAGCTAAACACTGCAATGACTTACAAAATTGGCACCAAGGCATTGAGTGCCATTCTGGATGCAATGAAACTCATATGCTCCCCACCTGTTTATTCTTGTTCAGAATATCATCCTAATGACTATTCTAACCTCGAGGAGTCAAAGGCAGATGGCCTGTCCTGCTCACCCATCAAGGTGCATGTTCTAATTTGGCAATGTTTTATTGATTGCGGGTATCTTGCATATGTTGTCTTGCATTTCTTCTACTTTGTTGCACCGCCATCTGCTTAGTTTACTCATCATATATGTCGAGATGCCATGCCCATCCATTATCAATACATATTCCATCTGTCATCATACCATGTTTTCCACTCAAATGTTGTTCTTGTGCATCAGACATCAAAAAGGAAGAGGGTGATTGCCGAACCTGAAGGAGCACCAGCAAAGTCCTTGAAAAATGTGGTGGTGCCGGAGAAATTAGATAGCACCCCACTTATATTGGATGTACAACCAGTGACACAAAACGTAGGACCGACTCCAGCAGACTGTACCCATACTTCACTGGCCACACCACTAGGCCCACCACACAGGACCTGCACTCTAGCAAAAGGTATACTGATTTCATTTGCCATAGCACCAGCTATACCACAGAAAAATCCCACTCCAGCAAAAAGTACAGCAAGTCCACCGGCCGAAGACCTATCCCAACTGCAGAGATGGCCAATTCCTGTAGATTGGAACCGCATTCCATTTATTCCCAGTTTAAAAGACAATGCTTTCAATGTTGTTAGGGACTACGTGCATATATACCCATCATGGGAAGATTATTGTGAAGACAAACACCATTTTCACATCTTCCTGTCCAACTTACGTGTAAGTGCTATTATTCATGGCTATTATTTTCCTGTTTTCTGCTGATTGAACACATCAATGATTTATATTACATTGTTGTAACTAGGCGAGGGTCAATCTGGATAGTCATGACGAGCAAAGCTTGCTTGTGCTTTTCAAGGAAGCATTGCAGCAGTATCGGTGTTACCTGAGGAAATCACACTTTGATGGCAAGTCTATAAACGAATTCCTGGTGAAGTCTCCTGTGCTAAATTTAGAAGACATTGAATGGAAAAACCTTGTTATGCACTGGCTCGTTCCTAGGATGAGGTATTGTCTACGAAATCACATGACAATTTGAACTTCTACTTTTCCGCATGTGCCTTACGGATCTTTTTTGCAGGAAATCTGATCGAAGAAGAATTCCGGTTTGACAAGAACGACAGGATATCTCAAATATGCTGCCCGCTGCTTTGCTCTTGTTAGTACCTGTTGTCCTGTATCACTGTACTTGCATACATACCTGGTTCATTATGTGACAGCACTATGCATGATAGCTTGCTTATCAATTGTTCGCTCCAAATTATCTGATCTGTATGAACGGTTACATTAGTGTAGAATATATCCAATGCCAATGTTTTTTTAGCTCTGCATTGTTCTTGTAAGTACATGTTATCCTTTATCAGTGTACTTATAATGACAGGTAGTTGTTCATGTACCATCACTCTGCAGCTTATTTTCCTTTGCCCTCCATTTTCTACACATCATATCTATATTTACTCTTACCATAAGGTTGGTACTGAAGAAGTTTAGCTGTGCATTGCTCTTGGCTGTACCTTTTGCCTATATCGCTGCACTTACATTTATAGCTACTTGGTTATGTAGCATCACTCTTCATCTTATCTTAAATATTCTCCATTTTTCGTATATTATCACATCTATATTTACTCTTAACAAAATGTAGAATAAAGGCAATGCTTTTGAAGAAGATTCTGTGGTAAACTTCTTGAATTCCCCCCCCCCCCATCAGCATGGACAAGGCCTTTATAGAGCTATCTTCACCAATAATGTAAGTTTGTCCATCTCAAGCCTTCAAACTTTGTTGTATATATTTGGTTAGGCATGACTGCAACAGTTGTTTATTTTTGGTGTTTGCATCAAATTGCTTGTTTAAAGTTTATTATATGTAGTTCATAAACAAAAGTTCGTCCTTTATCAATTTAAGTTTTCAGTTGTACAACCAAGTTCCTTCTTCATACCATGTAAATTAAACTATACAGAGCAAGTGATCTTCTTTTGCACTGCATGTATGCTTCTGTTCTTCATTTGTAATCCAGTGGTGTGGTGAACCTACCCACTACAACACAATGTCGTATTCTGCAATGTCTTAACTATGAAAAATGTCATATCATTCTACTATTATTTAAACCGTCTCTTTATTTGCCAATCTGAAATGGTATAAATTGACAGCACACTAACCATTGATACTTATGAGTTCTTGATCTGTAATCCAGTGGTGTCGTGAAGCTGCCAACTCCTTCACAATGTCATTTCCTGCCATGTCTTGACCTGAACAATATCATATTGTGTTAATGCAAATTTAAACTGTGTCACTTTATTCATCAGTAAGAAATGTGATGAATTGTCAGACTAATACTTTTATGTGCAAAACATGTCATCTGTCTGCTTGTTTATCTTTCAGAGTGAGGAAGATATAAGTGTTGAACAAGCAGTCTCATCATCTTGCTCAGCTGCTTGCGCTGCAGCTCCCCAGCAAGGCTAACCTTTCTTGAACTCTATTGAAGTGTTGTCGGTTTTGTATATTATTTTGTCGGCGTGTTTATTTGCACTGGTGGCGATCTTTGATGCCCAGTGTATGTAATCTGTTGTCTGCTTGTGCTTTATTATCATAGTGGCGAACTTTGATGCCCAGTGGATGTAATATGTCGTAATTTCTTTATTGTATAGTATAGTTTTTTTCTTATTCACTATGCTGCAGTTATTTTACTGTATATATATCATGTCTTCGCAGTAAACCGGCCAAACCGTAAAATTACGGTACATAATCAGGCCATCATGCAATCACGATGTAGGTTGGGCCTGAAACGTGTCGATCAGCTCACGGGCCGGCAGCAGCCCGAAATGAACCCCGGTCCATGATTGTGCGAATCAAATCACAGGCTTTTAACAGGCCGAAAAATTGTCTCGGTCCTTGTTTGGCCCAATTAGATATCGGCTGCGAGCAGGCCGGATGCAAACCGGGCCGTAGTTAGGCCCAACTATATGACGGGCTTTTAACAGGCTGAAATTAATATAGGGCCGAAATGTTAAATGGGCCCTTAACAGGCCAAAACTAATATCAGGCGGAATTACTAAGTGGGCCTTTAGCAAGTGGGCCCAAAAGCATAGTGTCCAGTTGACGGGCCGAATCTGATATTGGCCATAATTAGGCCCAAAACCTCTTAAAGGGTCGGACCTAATCTGGGTCGTAATTTGGCCCAGAACGTGGTAGGCTTTTAACGGGCCGGATCTCATATGGGCCACTATTAGGCCCGGAGCGTGGCAGGCCATTAATAGACCGTATCAAATATGGGCCGGCATTTGGCCCAAAACATGGCAGCCAATTAACGGGTCGGCCTACTAGGGTCCTCAAAATCTTGTGGGCCTACAGCTGGGCCAGCCCATTAATGTCGGCGAAATCTCGTGGGCCTTTAGCTGGGCCGGCACATTATGATCCGCAAGAATTTTGTGGCCTTTACCTGGGCCGGCCTATTATGGAACACAAAAATCTTATGGGCTTGTACCTGGGCTGGCCCATTATGGCCCGCGAAATCTTGTGGGCCTGTAGCTGGACCAGCCCATTATGGTCCGCAAAATCTCGTGGGCCATTAGCTACGCTGGCCCATTATGGTCTGCAAAATCTTGTGGGCCTTTAGTTGGGCCGGCCCATTAAAACTTGTTGGGCCGTCCACGTGTCGACGTATCATAGGCGCCTTCTGTCTAGTGAGTGGATGACATCTGTCCCGACGATGAGCCGACACGTGTTTCCTCTAGCCAATGATGATTTTACATGTGGAAAATCCCCATTGGCCGGGTCTATTAACGGGTTATCGGATCCAAAACCCGACCTGATAGCTTAACGGCGTTCCGTTACGGTGGATGCCACGTGTCGGTCACCCTTGACGAAAGCACTTATGTGACGCGCGATTTATCGTCATGGAAATGGACACTTCCATGATGATAATTTTGGTAATGTCATGGAACACTTCTACGACAGCACAGGTATGACTATCTTGATTCTGTCATAAATTTGTCATGGATGTACATGCATGACAAAAAAAGCAACCTACTGTGACAAACACGTATCATCACGGAAGTGTATTTTTTTGTAGTGCTTACTGAACATTTCTTGCCATTTCCTTCTGCTCCTCATTGGGTTCGACACTCTTACTTACCGAAACGACTGCAATAGATCCCCTATACTTGTGGGTCATCACAGTGGTACGCTAATCCTGTTCTGGAAGTCATGTTACTAGACCATGACGAACCTACGAACTATGAGGAAGCGATGATGAGCCCAGGTTCCGTGAAATGGCTAGAGGCCATGAAATCTGAGATGGGATCCATGTATGAGAACAAAGTGTGGACTTTGGTTGACTTACCCGATGATCGGTGAGCCATAGAGAATAAATGGATCTTCAAGAGTAAGATGGACGCTGATGGTAGTGTTAATATCTACAAAGCTCGACCTGTCGCAAAAGGTTTTCGACAAGTTCAAGGTGTTGACTATGATGAGATTTTCTCACTCGTAGCGATGCTTAAGTCTGTCCGAATCATGTTAGCAATTGCCGCATTTTATGATTATGAAATTTGGCAAATGGATGTCAAAACTGCATTCCTTAATGGATTTATTAAAGAAGAGTTGTGTATGATGCAACTAGAAGGTTTTTTTATCCTAAAGGTGCTAACAAAGTGTGCAAACTCTAGCGATCCATTTATGGACTGGTGCAAGCCTCTCGGAGTTGGAATATACTCTTTGATAGTGTGATCAAAGCATATGGTTTTATACAGACTTTTGGAGAAGCCTGTATTTACAAGAAAGTGAGTGGGAGCATGTCGGTGTCAAAACCGGCGGATCTCGGGTAGGGGGTCCCGAACTGTGCGTCTAGGCCGGATGGTAACAGGAGGCAAGGGACACGAAGTTTTACCCAGGTTCGGGCCCTCTTGATGGAGGTAAAACCCTACGTCCTGCTTGATTAATATTGATGATATGGGTAGTACAAGAGTAGATCTACCACGAGATCGGAGAGGCTAAACCCTAGATTGTTGTTCTATATGTTGTCCTACGAACTAAAACCCCCCGGTTTATATAGACACAGGAGAGGGTTAGGGTTACACAAAGTCGGTTACAATGGTAGGAGATCTACATATCCGTATCACCAAGCTTGCCTTCCACGCCAAGGAAAGTCCCTTCCGGACACAGGACGAAGTCTTCAATCTTGTATCTTCATAGTCCAGGAGTCCGGCTGAAGGTATAGTCTGGCCATCCGGACACCCCCTAATCCAGGACTCCCTCAGTAGCCCCTGAACCAGGCTTCAATGACGACGAGTCTGGCGCGTAGATTGTCTTCGGCATTGCAAGGCGGGTTCCTCCACCAAGTACTTTATAGAAGATTTTGAATACAAAGATAGTGTCCGGCTCTGCAAAATAAGTTTCCACATATTGCCATAGAGAGAATAATATTTACACAAATGTAATCTGCTGGCGTATTCCGTAGTGTGACGCACCACGACCAAGCCTTTATTCGAATTGTGTTATTATCCCACCTCAGCGCGTCATGCGAGGCGGTTTCCTTGGCACGTCTTGTTAAAGAAGAGATCATGTCCCCTTATTCCGGGATTCTCATCAATACGGGCGTGGGTAACCCAACCACGCCATTGATTACGGCGCTTGGGGATAAGAGAGTTTTACCAGGCTGGTGGGGACACGTAGTTACGTCCACCCATATAAGGGGATAAGGATCCACCTTTTCACCTACGCCTTCTTCCTCCTTTGCCTATCCATTCTCGTGCACTCGAGCTCCAGCGCCCAAGTCCGCACTCCCCACCTCAACCTTCTCCAGCCATGTCCGGAGCGGGAGGCAAGTGGATGGTCTCCTCCGTCACGGAGGGACACATCAAAAAACTGAGGAAGGCCCGATACTTGTCTAACGACATCGCGTACCGGCTTCCCGAAGAGGGGCAGCTCCTCCCCACCCCAAGGCCCCATGAGAGGGTAGTGTTCCTTCCCCACTTCCTCCGCGGACTGGGCTTTCCTATCCACCCATTCGTCCGGGGACTCATGTTCTACTACGGCCTGGATTTCCATGATCTGGCCCCGAACTTCATCCTCAACATCTCGGCGTTTATCGTCGTGTGCGAGGCTTTCCTCTGCATCCGCCCCCATTTCGGCCTATGGCTCAAGACTTTCAATGTCAAGCTGAAGGTGGTGCGCGGCAACCAGGCGGAGTGCGGAGGCGCCATGGTGGGCAAGATGCCCAACATCTTATGGCTTGAGGGCTCCTTTGTGGAGACCCTGAAGGGGTGGCAATCGGGGTGGTTTTACATCACCGAGCCGCGCGAGCCTGAGTGGGTCGCAGCCCCCGAGTTCCGGTCCGGACCCCCAACGCGGCTCACGTCCTGGAAAGAGACGGGCCTGTCGTGGGGCAGCAAAGGAGAGGTGACTGGACTGCAAACATGCATCCAAACCCTGATGGACAAGCAGCTCAAGCTTGTCAACGTAGTCCAGGTCATGCTCATCCGTCGGATCCTCCCGTGTCAACAACGGGCCTTCAATCTGTGGGAGTTCAACCCAGCGCAGCACCGAACTCTGAGCAGGCTCTTCGACATGACGTACGAAGATGCCTGGAAGGTGCTTTTCAAGGGCGCCGAGGCTCCCGCATCCGCTATCGAGGATCGCGGATTCAGCGCGCAGTGTCACGCTAGCGCGGTAAGTTGTTTGTACCTTTTACAGGGTATTAGTTTTTCGTAGTTTAACTCTATGCGGGATCTAAGCTCCCTTACCTTTGACAGGTTTGGCAGGCGAAGTCCGGACAGATCGACTATCCGGCTCCTTTGCCCGAAGACCTAGCCGATGCCCTCTTGGCGAAGCTGCTGGTTCCGGCACACTATGTGGTGCCAGAGAAGAAGGCCACGAAGAAGGCCACAGGGACTCAAAAAAGTGCCCGGCGCCAGGAGGTGTCGGGTTCATCATCCGGCGGCTCCTAGGCGCATTCCTCCCGTGAAGACGAGGAGGAGGAAGAAGAGACCTCTCCCCCTCTAGCGGGGGGAGAGAAGAAAAGGAAGGCCGCCCTCACTGGGGAGGCCGGAGGGTCTAAGAAGGGGAAAACTCTTCCTCCGGACTACTCCACCAACACCGACGACGGCGGAGAGGAGTGGCCGCTCAGGGCCAAGCCCCTGGCGAAATCGTAAGTATCCGGATACCAGAGTAATTCATAGTATTCCTTTATTGCACAGCTTTCCCTTATGTCGAATATGATTATGCAGCCCACCCAAAGACCGGCTCGACGCGGTCGTCGAGCGGTTCACTGGACTCGTCGGATGTGAATTCACTTCCGACGGCTACCTCTCCCCTCCCTACGGACGACGCCGAAGTGTTGTCCCAACAGGTTCCAAGCCAGGAGGAGGTGGTCCTGGAGGCGCCGCAAGGCGACCTCCCAGACTCCAGGAGTAAAGGGGATAAAACCCCCCAGGGCTCCAAGTCCGGCTCTAGGCCGGACACCGCTCCGGAACCTTCAAAGGTTCCAGAGTCCGGCGGGCGACCTCCTTCCAAGAGGAGCAAGCCCACCGTGCCGGTGACCCCCGTCCAACCGGAGGCACTGGACAATCTGTTGGAGGTGCTCAAAGGCGCCTCCATCGACGAGGAGCACCGCACCATTATGAGTGCGGTGGTCCAGAAGGTTCAGTCCGCCAAGAGCGGACTGACTGAAGCTTGTGCTAGCCTTTTAACAGGCTTTGAGGTAAGTAAAGAATGTGTAAATAATATTACCGCATAGACAGTAGCCCCTGATGCTCTGTTTGGTGTTCGGGAAGAAAAGCCGAATAGAGGATCAAATAAAATTTGCAGGAGTCTAACAAAAATGAGTCAATATGCGTATGCAGGCTTCTCTGCTGGCGTCCGCCGCACTGACTGCAGAAGTGGACACGCTAAAGCAGAACCTCGAGCAGTCCGAGCAAGAGCTCGGGCGTGCCAAGAAGCAGCTCGAGGACAAGGAAGGTAAGAAATACCTTGTTTTATATATATAAAAAAAGGTGCAATTGCAAAAAATGACAGGATTATCGTGGCTATTGTAGGGGCCACGTCTGAGGTGGCGACCCTTAAGCAAGCGCTGTCCGAGGCCGAGAAGAGGGCGGCCACGGAGCGCACCGAGCGGGAGAAGTATGAGGCCCAGGTTGGCAAGGTGCGGCAAGAGCTCCAGGCTCTCATGAAAAAACATGAGAGTTTGGAGCTTGACTCAAAGACGCGAGCGTCCGAGCTCGCGATGGCTATTGAAAATGCCAAGTCTGCCAAGGCCGAATCCCAGAAGACCCTCCAGGAGTTGGATGAGGTGAAAAAGATAGCGGCGGGTAAGGCATTCTTTATGCAAAGCAAACACATAAACGTGAGTTACTTGTTACTTACCCGAATCCGGAGCTCTCCAGGAGCATTCGCAGATCTTCCCCGTAGCGTGTCCGATGCCACCGCATTCTATCGAGCCGAGGAGGGCAGCTCGACAGAGAAGGTGTTCTGGTCTCAGTATGCTGAGGCCGGACACCCCGTGCCCCTGAGCGACCAGCTGAAGCAACTGGTCGAGCTCCACAAGGCGGCCGAACAGGCCATGAAGGGCCTCATAGTTCGGCTGTGGCCTGGAGAGGCTCTGCCTGGGAGCTATTTCGGGCTGGTGCGGCGGCTGGTGGGGGCCTGTCCAAGGCTCGAAGTCATCAAGCGCTCCGTCTGCATTGAAGGTGCCCGTAGGGCCCTTGCCCGTGCTAAGGTGCACTGGGGCAAGCTGGATGCTGAGAAGCTTGTGAAGGACGGGCCACCGCCGGGGAAAGAGCATCGCAAGCCCGAGAATTATTATACGGATGTTCTGAAGGGTGCCCGCCTTGTGGCGGATGAATGTTCCAGGGATGTAATTTTTGAGTAAAACTCGCTCGTTTTGTCCTGTGCGCTGAAAACTTGTTCATATGCGCTAAGCAATGCTGTTGGAATTTAAAATATTACCTTCTGTGCGGCTGTTTATCAATTCTGAGAGATGGCGAGTCGTCGGCTTCTGCCCCCGTGCCGCTAGTGCTGGGGTGTTCGGGGATAAACCTGAGCGCTCTTTTTCCCATGTTTGGGTCCTTCGAGGGAGGCGCTCAGCACAACGAACAAGGCAATCGGACTATAATGCGTGAACACTCTCACTTAGCCATAGAATTCTATAATTTTAAATTTCGGCGAAGCCCCTGGTATTCGGAAGACCGAGTTCGGGGCGCTATCCACGCCTTGGCCGGACAGAGCCGACTCCTCGCTCTAAGCGGCATAAGTCTTTAGGGACTCAAAAAACCTCTCGAACAGCGACCAGCTCTCGCTTCATCATGACAGTCAGTTTTAGCTTTCTCTACTGAGGTGCTCGACCCAGCTCAACTGGGGCACAATCGCAGTAGTTCTCCTAGTGCTACCTTAGCCGACACAGCGGAACGTAAGGCACCAAAACATAGGAGCCGGGCAAACCCAACTATTGACCCAAGACATGATTCGGAGCCGATGCATATAATGCTATAAGTTCGGGGTGCCGCACTTGTTAAAGTGTTCGGACTTCTCACACCATATTGAGGGGTACTAAAGCCCCTGGCGTATTTTGGCCGTACCAAAGTGTACGGGTGCAACATGTCATTAAGGAACATATATTTGTAAAAAAAAAGAGTAATGCAAAAATAGAGAAAAGCTATGCATTGTTTATTAAAAAGGGGCTGCGATCAAAGCAGAACGATACAAATAATGCGATAAGCAAAAGGTTGGACTATTTAACATGTCCGTTGCAGGTTGCGGAATGGTATGCGAAACAAGTATACTGCTCGGGATAGAGACCACCTGGGAGTTCCACAATGCGGCATGGCTTGTCTGCTTCCCTGGTTCTTGCATCGTTTGTGCGGCAATTGAACTGCCGAACAGGCCTTCCGAAGAGTGGAGTCCTGAAAGTAAGAGAAAATTAAAAAATCGGCAGCCCCTGGTGCGGTTTAAGCCATGTTTCGGGCGTGCCGTGATGGTGCCCCTCCCCCTGTACCCATGGTATTTCTAGAGCGTAGTTATGTACGCGAAGTACTGGTGTCGCATTTTTGCGAGGGCTGGGGTTGGGGCCGCATTGCTACGCCTGCTCGGAACGTGCCAGGCGGTCTTGTTGTAGGTTACTCCGGGCGCGCTTGACGGTGTCCGGACGTTTAATGGCCGGACTGGAGAACTGCCTGGAGAGGCTGCTTTGTACTTCCGCTGCAAGGGCCGCCGTGTGCTCCTCCGTTCGGAGAGAGCGTTCGGTGTTTCCATTGACCGTAATTACTCCTCGAGGGCCTGGCATCTTGAGCTTAAGGTATGCGTAGTGCGGTACCGCATTGAACTTGGCGAATGCGGTTCGCCCGAGCAGTGCGTGATAGCCACTGCGGAATGGGACTATGTCGAAGATTAACTCCTCGCTTCAGAAATTATCCGGAGATCCGAAGACCACTTCAAGTGTGACTGAGCCTGTACAGTTGGCCTCTACACCTGGTATTACGCCTTTAAAGGTCGTTTTGGTGGGCTTAATCCTCGAGGGATCTATGCCCATTTTCCGCACTGTATCCTGGTAAAGCAGGTTCAGGCTGCTGCCGCCGTCCATAAGGACTCTAGTGAGATGAAATCCGTCAATAATTGGGTCTAGAACCAATGCGGCGAATCCGCCATGACGGGTGCTAGTGGGATGGTCCCTTCGATCAAAGGTGATCGGGCAGGAGGACCATGGGTTGAACTTTGGGGCGACTGGCTCTACCGCGTATACGTCCCTTAACGCGCGCTTCCGCTCCCTCTTGGGGATGTGGGTTGCGTATATCATGTTCACCGTCCGCACTTGTGGGGGAAAACCCTTCTGTCCACTGTTGTTCGGCGGCCGGGGCTCTTCGTCGTCATCGCTATGCAGCCCCTTGTCGGTATTTTCGGCATTTAACTTGCCTGCCTGCTTGAACACCCAACAATCCCTGTTGGTGTGATTGGCCGGCTTTTCGGGGGTGCCATGTATCTGGCACAAGCGGTCGAGTATTCGGTCCAAACTGGACGGGCCCCTAGGATTTCTTTTGAATGGCTTTTTCCGCTGACCGGATTTATAGCCTCTGAATCCGGCATTAACTGCCGTATCCTCAGCATTGTCGCCGTTAATGCGGCGCTTCTGCTTGTTGCGACGCGACCTGCCACTACTGTCCCTGGTATCCGAATTACCAGGGTTCTTGGTCATATTGTTGCTACGAGCAAGCCAGCTGTCTTCTCCCGCGCAAAAGCGGGTCATGAGTGTCGTGAGTGCTGCCATAGATTTCGGCTTTTCCTGTCCAAGGTGCCGGGCAAGCCACTCGTCACGGATATTGTGCTTGAAGGCTGCTAGGGCCTCTGCGTCCGGACAGTCGACTATTTGATTTTTCTTTGTTAGGAACCGTGTCCAGAATTGCCTGGCCGATTCCTCTGGCTGCTGAATTACGTGGCTTAGGTCATCGGCGTCTGGTGGTCGCACATAAGTGCCCTGGAAATTGTCGAGGAATGTGGCTTCCAGGTCCTCCCAACAACTGATTGATCCTGTTGGCAAGCTGTTAAGCCAATGCCGAGCTGGTCCTTTAAGCTTGAGTGGGAGGTATTTGATGGCGTGGAGATCATCGCCGTGGGCCATGTGGATATGAAGGAGATAATCCTCGATCCATACCGCAGGATCTGTTGTGCCATCATATGATTCTATGTTTATGGGTTTGAAACCCTCGGGGATTTGATGATCCATTATTTCGTCTGTGAAGCTTAGTGGGTGTGCGGCGCCTCTGTACTGGGCTATATCACGATGTAGCTCCAATGAGCTTTGTCTATTGTGTTCGGCCCTACCGGATTTGTGTCCGGCGTGACGGTTACCGTCTTGAGTCGTGGGGCGCCCACGCGATCCGTAGATCGATCTTGTTTGCCTTGCCTTGTCCTCCAACATATCTCGCAGGTCTGGCGCATTTTCCCGTGCCTTGGTACGGGGTGCGGCTTGAGTAAAGGGCCGAGAGGCCTCTCTGTCGCGACCACGAGGTGGCCGGTCGACCGTATCAAGTGCTGGTGATGTAGGTTTAAGTGCTTCCTCCTCTAATCGGGGTAGCAACCTGCGCTTTGGGTAGCTCTTGGAGGGGCGTTCGAGTTTATGCTCTTCGGCCACAAGGACTTCAGTCCATCTGTCGACTAGCAAATCTTGATCAGCTCTAAGTTGTTGCTGTTTTTTCTTGAGGCTTCTTGCCGTGGCCATAAGCCTACGTTGAAAACGCTCTTGCTCGACGGGATCCTCTCGCATGACGAATTCGTCGTCATCGAGGCTTGCCTCATCTTCGGAGGGAGGCGTATAATTATCGTCCTCGACCTCTCTGTCTGCCGCTCTCTCATGAGGGCTGGCTTCTCCATCCTCCTGTGCTGAATCTTGCTAGAGGGGGTTTTCTTCGGCACTCTACGGAGTATTATTATCTCCCGTGCTAGAATCGCCGTATTTGCTTTGGCGGGATTTTGAGCGGCGCCGCTGACGTCGGCGCTTAGGCTGTTTCTTGGAGGGGTCATCCTCCGTTGTTCCATCGCCATCTCCTTCTTTTGGGGTGTCCACCATGTATATGTCATATGACGAGGTGGCTTTCCAGGGCCCAATAGGCGCTGGTTCTTCATCGTCTCCTACATCGGCGTCCATACCATCGATGTCTTCGGAGTCGAAATCGAGCATGTCGGTTAAATCATCGACAGTGGCTACAAAGTGGGTGGTGGGTAGGCTTTGAATTTCTTCATCGTCCGTATCCCAACCTTGCTGACCGTAGTCCGGCTAGGGCTCTCCTGATAAAGAGAGAGACTTTAGTGTCTTCAGAATATCGCTGAAAGGCGAGTGCTGAAAGATGTCCGCGGCAGTAAACTCCATGATCGGCGCCCAATCAGATTCGATCGGCAGGAGCGCGAAGGGTTCGGAGTCCGGAGAGGAGTCCGGCTCCTTGGAGTCACGAGTCTCGCGGAGTGCGGGGCTGGTGTTCGGCTTGATCACCGTTGGGATCGCAGCCCCCGAGGCGGCGTCCAACCACCCATCCTCGATCGGCGCAGTTGGCTCCGAATTAAGGGTCGAAGCCGATGCGGGTGCGGCCTCCAGGGCACTGTTCGGTGGCAGAGCTAGATCATGCTCGTCTGGACAGTGTGGCGCGCTCGGCAGTGGCTCGAATCCGTCAAGGATCAAGTCCCCGTGGATGTCAGCCGTGTAGTTTAAACTTCCAAATCTGACCTGACGGCCAGGGGCATAGCTTTCGATCTTCTCTAGATGGCCAAGTGAATTGGCCCGCAGTGCGAAGCCGCCGAAGACGAAGATATGTCCGGGGAGGAAGGTCTCACCCTGGACTACATCGCTATTGATGATCGTAGGAGCCATCAAGCCTAACGGCGCCAACATAGAGGAACTCTCAATGAAAGCACCAATGTCGGTGTCAAAACCGGCGGATCTCGGGTAGGGGGTCCCAAACTGTGCGTCTAGGCCAGATGGTAACAGGAGGCAAGGGACACGAAGTTTTACCCAGGTTCGGGCCCTCTTGATGGAGGTAAAACCCTATGTCCTGCTTGATTAATATTGATGATATGGGTAGTACAAGAGTAGATCTACCACGAGATCGGAGAGGCTAAACCCTAGAAGCTAGCCTATGGTATGATTGTTGTTCTATATGTTGTCCTACGGACTAAAAACCCCCGGTTTATATAGACACCGGAGAGGGTTAGGGTTACACAAAGTCGGTTACAATGGTAGGAGATCTACATATCTGTATCGCCAAGCTTGCCTTCAACGCCAAGGAAAGTCCCTTTCGGACACGGGACGAAGTCTTCAATCTTGTATCTTCATAGTCCAGGAGTCCGGCTGGAGGTATAGTCCGGCCATCCGGACACCCCCTAATCCAGGACTCCCTCGGAGCACTACAGCCTTTCTGATAAGTATATGTGAATGACATATTGTTGATCGGAAATGATGTAGAATTTTCTAGAAAGCATAAAGGAGTGTTTGAAAGGATTTTTTCAAAGAAATACCTTGGTGAAGCTGCTTACATATTGAGCATCAAGATCTATAGAAATAGATCAAGACGCTTGATAAGATTTTTCAATGAGAACATACCTTGACAAGATTTTGAAGTAGTTCAAAATGGATCGGTCAAAGAAGGATTTGTTGCCTGAGTTGTAAGGTATGAAGTTGAGTAAGACTCAAAACCCGACCACGGCAGAAGATAGAGAGAGAATGAAAGTCATTCCCTATGCCTCAGCCATAGGTTCTATAAAGTATGCCATGCTGTATACCAGACCTATTGTGTACCTTGCCATGAGTTTGGCAAAGGGGTGCAATAGTGATCTAGGATTAGATCACTGGACAGCGGTCAAAATTATCCTTAGAGGACTAAGGAAATATTTCTCGATTATGGAGGTGATAAAGAGTTCATCGTAAAGAGTTATGTCGATGCAAGCTTTAACATTGATCTGAATGAATCTGAGTCTCAATCTGGATACGTATTAAAAGTGGGGTCAATTAGCTAGAGTAGCTCCATGCAGAGCATTGTAGACATAGAAATTTGCAATATGAATACGAATCTGAATGTAGTAGACCCGTTCACTAAACTTCTCTCACAAGCAAAACATGATCACACCTTAGTACTCTTTGGGTGTTAATCACATGGCGATGTGAACTAGATTTTTGACTCTATAGTAAACCCTTTAGGTGTTGGTCACGTGGTAATGTGAATTATTGGTGTTAAATCACATGGCGATGTGAACTAGATTATTCACTCTAGTGCAAGTGGGAGACTGAGGGAAATATGCCCTAGAGGCAATAATAAAGTTGTTTTTTATATTTCCTTATATCATGATAAATGTTTATTATTCATGCTAGAATTGTATTAACCGGAAACTTGATACATGTGTGGATACATGGACAAACAGGGTGTCCCTAGTAGGCCTCTACTTGACTAGCTCGTTAATCAAAGATGGTTAAGTTTCCTGACCATAGACATGTGTTGTCATTTGATGAACCAGATCACATCATTAGAGAATGATGTGATGGACAAGAGCCATAGATTAGCTTAGCATTATGATTGTTTAGTTTTATTGCTATTGCCTTCTTCATGACTTATACATATTCCTCTAACTATGAGATTATGCAACTCCCGAATACCAGAGGAACACCTTGTGTGCTATCAAACATCACAACATAACTAGGTGATTATAAAGATGCTCTACAGGTGTCTCCGATGGTGTTTGTTGAGTTGGCATAGATCAAGATTAGGATTTGTCACTTCGTGTAGCGGAGAGGTATCTCTGGGCCCTCTCGGTAATGCACATCACTATAAGCCTTGCAAGA
The DNA here is from genome assembly GCF_018294505.1 of Triticum aestivum. Lineage (NCBI taxonomy): Eukaryota > Viridiplantae > Streptophyta > Magnoliopsida > Poales > Poaceae > Triticum > Triticum aestivum. The sequence continues at coordinate 592,062,144 of NC_057800.1, read as the reverse complement.
AATGTGAATAATGAGTTAGTTGCGGGATGATACATTAGGGAACGAGTAAAGAGACTTGCCGGTAATGAGATTGAACTAGGTATGAGGATATCGGCAATCGAATCTCGGGCAAGTAACATACTGATGACAAAGGGAATAACCTATGTTGTTATACGGTTTAACCGATAAAGATCTTCGTAGAATATGTAGGAGCCAATATCAGCATCCAAGTTCCGCTATTGGTTATTGACCGGAGATGTGTCTCGGTCATGTGTACATAGTTCTCGAACCCGTAGGGTCTGCATGCTTAATGTTCGATGACGCTTTGTATTATGAGTTATGTGATTTGATGACCGAAGTTTGTTCAGAGTCCCAGATGAGATCACGGACATGACGAGGAGTCTCAAAATGGTCGAGAGGTCAAGATCGATATATTGGAAGGTTATATTCAGACACCGGAATGGTTCTGAAGTGATTCGGGTATTTACCGGAGTACAGGGGGTTTACTAGAACCCCCCGGGGGAAGGCCACATTGGGAGGCGCCCCCCTGAGGGAGTCCTGGATTAGGGGGCCTCCGGACCGCCGGACTATATCCTTTGGTCGGACTGTTGGACTATGAAGATACAAGATTGAGGACTTCGTCCCGTATCCGGATGGGACTCTCCTTGGCGTGGAAGGCAAGATTGGCAATACGGATATGTAGATCTTCTTCCTTGTAACCGACTCTGTGTAACCCTAGCCCCCTCAAGTGTCTATATAAACCGGCGGGTTTAGTCCATAGGACAACAACAATCATACCATAGGCTAGCTTCTAGGGTTTAGCCTCTACGATCTCGTGGTAGATCAACTCTTGTAATACTCATATCATCAAAATCAATCAAGCAGGACGTAGGGTATTACCTCCATCAAGAGGGCCCGAACCTGGGTAAACATCGTGTCCCCCGCCTCCTGTTACCATCTGCCTTAGACGCATAGTTCAGGACCCCCTACCCGAGATCCGCCGGTTTTGACACCAACATTGGTGCTTTCATTGAGAGTTCCACTGTGCCATCACCGTAAGGCTTGATGGCTCCTTCAATCATCGGTAACGATGCGGTCCAGGGTGAGGTTTTCCTCCCCAGACAAATCTTCGTATTCAGCGGCTTCGCACTGCGGGCCAACTCGCTTGGCCATCTGGAGCAGATCGAGAGCTATGCCCCTGGCCATCAGGTCATGTTCGGAAACTTAAACTACACTGCCGACATCCGCGGAGACTTGATCTTCGACGGATTCGAGCCCATGTCAGGTGCGCCGCACAATCACGGCGAGCATGACGTAACTCTGCCGTCGGACAGTGTTCGGGAGATCACACCTGCAACTACTTCGGCCCTCAATCTGGAGCAAATTGCGCCATCTGAGGACGGGGGGATAGACCCCGCCATGGAGGCCGCACTCTCAGTGGCGATGGAACCAGATACTGACTTCACCCCTTATGAGAGCCGTGTTGCCGAACCACTTGATTCGTCTCCGGCCACGGACTCCGAGCCGCTCGCGTCCGTGCCTATCGAATCCGATTGGGCGCCGATCTTGGAGTTCACCTCCGTGGATATCTTTCAGCACTCACCTTTCGGCAACGTGCTAAATTCATTAAGGTCTCTCTCCTTGTCAGGAGATCCTTGGCCGAACTATGTCCGGCTAGAATGGGATGCGGACGACGAAGAAATTCGTTGCCCACCCACCACCCACTTAGTGGCCTCTGTCGATGATTTAATCGACATGCTTGATTTCTGCTCCGAAGACATCGACGGCATGGACGACAATGCAGGAGAGGAACAGGAACCAGTGCCCATAGGGCGCTGGATAGCCACTTCACCACATGACATATACATGGTGGATACACCCAAAGAAAACAATGACGAAGAACGGTAGGATGCAGCAAATAATAGCTCCCTCGAGAAGCAAGCAAAGCGTCGGCATAGGCGCCGCTCAAAATCCCGCCTCGGCAAAAACTATGATAACAGCGCAAGAGAAAATAACACTCCAGTCGACTCCAGAGGAAACAACGACCACATTGACCCAGCGGCGGAGCATGATGAAACTGCAAACGGCGAACATAGTACGGATCTGGTGTCCGAACATGGCGACGCCGAGGATAAACCTCATCAACCCCCCTCGGGGGAGGAAAACAGTCCGGACGAAGATGCACACATCATCCCGGAAAAGCACTGGAGAACAGAAAAAAATTCCCACCAAAGGTTAAAACAGTAAACATGATCCACGTGACGAAGAGGAGAAGCAAACATGCACTCTGAGACATACGCGCCGTAGAGCCCGTCACCCCTAAGTTCAACCCCTGGTTGGCCTACCCGATCACTTTTGATCGCAGGGATCACCCAACAAGCATCCGGCATGAAGGATTGGCTGCCTTGGTGTTAGACCCAATAATAACGGATACCATCTCACACGAGTCCTTATGGACGGCGGTAGTGGTCTAAATCTGATATATCAGGACACAGTCCGCAAAATGGGGATAGACCCGACAAAAATCAGCCAGAGTAATACTACCTTCAAAGGAGTAATACCAGGCCCAGAGGCCCGCTCCACGGGCTCTCTAATACTAGAGGTTGTATTCGGTTCATCCGACAACTACAGAAGTGAGAAGTTAGACTTCGACATTGCTCCATTCCAAAGCAGCTATCAAGCACTACTCAGAAGAATGGCTTTCGCTCATTTTAATGCGGTGCCACATTACGCTTCTCTTAAGCTTAAGATGCCTGGTCCACATGGCACCATCACAGTTAGTGGAAATATTGAGCATTCTCTACGCGCGGAAGAACGTGCGGCGGCTTTAACAGCCAAGCACTAGACGGCCTCACCAACCAGAATAAATGACAGGTCGTCAAGACCGCGGACACGGTTAGACGAGTCCGGCGCATCACTAGATATACCTGAGATTGGTTTGATGGTTAAACCCTCATAGACGGTACCAGGGGCTTCCCGCGTGTAATCAGGGCCAGTTCGGCTCAACTTGACTTATCTTGAATTTTAATGGTTTATCGAGAATAACCAATTTTTTGGCACGACAACTTTCACCTAAGTTCTTCTCTTTCATAGATGACTGATACGTCTTGCTCCATGCTATATTATCTACTGTTTTGGACTATATTGGGCTTTATTTCCACTTTTATATTATTTTTGGGACTAACCTATTAACCAGAGGCACAGCCCAAAATTGCTGTTTTTTGCCTATTTCAGTGTTTCGGAGAAACAAAAAATCAAACGGAGTCCAAACGGAATGAAACCTTCAGGAATGTGATTTTCTCATCAGATAAGACCCAGGAGACTTGGACCCTTCATCAAGAAAGCGACAAGGAGGTCACGAGGGTGGAGGGCACCCACCCCCTAGGGCGTGCCCCCCTGCCTCGTGGGCCCCTCGAAGCTCCACCGACATACTCCTTCCTCCTATATATACCTACGTACCCCCAAACAATCGGGGATGGAGCCAAAAACCTAATTCCACCACCGCAACTTTCTGTATCCACAAGATCCCATCTTGGGGCCTGTTCCGGAGCTCCGCCAGAGGGGGCATCGATCACGGAGGGCTTCTACATCATCATCCAAGCCCCTCCGATGAAGTGTGAGTAGTTTACTTCAGACCTACGGGTCCATAGTTAGTAGCTAGATGGCTTGTTCTCTCTTTTTGGATCTCAATACAATGTTCTCCCCCTCTCTTGTGGAGATCTATTCGATGTAATCTTCTTTTTGTGATGTGTTTGTTGAGACCGATGAATTGTGGGTTTATGATCCAGTCTATCTATGAATAATATTTGAATCTTCTCTGAATTCTTTTATGTATGATTGGTTATCTTTGCAAGTCTCTTCGAATTATCAGTTTGGTTTGGCCTACTAGATTGGTTTTTCTTGCCATGGGAGAAGTGCTTAGCTTTGGGTTCATTGCGGTGTCCTTTCCCAGTGACAGAAGGGGCAGCAAGGCACGTATTGTATTGTTTCCATCGAGGATAACAAGATGGGGTTTTTATCATATTGCATGAAACTATCCCTCTACATCATGTCATCTTGCTTAAGGCGTTACTCTATTTTTAACTTAATACTCTAGATGCATGCTGGATAGGGGTCAATGAGTGGAGTAATAGTAGTAGATGCAGGCAGGAGTCGGTCTACTTGTCTCGGACGTGATGCCTATATACATGATCATACCTAGATATTCTCATAACTATGCTCAATTCTGTCAATTGCTCAACAGTAATTTGTTCACCCACCGTAGAATACTTATGCTCTTGAGAGAAGCCACTAGTGAAACCTATGGCCCCCGGGTCTCTTTCTCATCATATCAATCTCCATCACTTTATTATTGCTTTGCTTTCACTTTGCATTTTACTGTTCACTTTGCATCTCTATACCAAGAATACCAAAATATTATTTATCATCTCTATCAGATCTCACTTTCGTAAGTGACCATGAAGGGATTGACAACCCCTAAGCGTGTTGGTTGCGTTGAGCTATTGTTTTTGTGTAGGTACGAGGGACTCGCGCGTAGCCTCCTACTGGATTGATACCTTGGTTCTCAAAAACCGAGGGAAATACTTACGCTACTTTCCTGCATCATCCTCTCCTCTTCGGGGAAATCCAACGCAGTGCTCAAGAGGTAGCAATGACAATCGTGCTGCACCCGTCCAGGACACGGCACAACGGAGACACAGGCGCAGACGTGCAGCAGGGACCCGCTCAAAGGTTTCTTTTCAGATTAAGACCCTTGCGTAAACCTTTTTTTCTGTCTCTTGTTGTTCACATCCTCCGGATACTCAATACAACCGAGAAGGATGCTGGCGGTATTGGCATTTCACCACGTCAGAATATTGCACGTACCTGGACACTCGAGGCTTATTATTAAGGGCATTGTTCAGCCCGGAATATGTTATAAAGACCGAATACCTTAGGGAGTGTTCGGCGTCACGAGTTTGGCCTTACATGCATCAGCTCTGAATCATGTCTTTGGTCAAATGTTGGGTTTGCCTGGATCCCACGTTTTTCTACCTTATGTTCCGCTCTATCGGCTAAGGCGGCACCGGGAGAACTACTGCGATTGTGCCCTGGTTCATCCGGATGAGCACCTTAGTAGAGAAAGCCGAAAACTGACTGTCATGATAAAGTGCAAGACTGGTCAACCACTCGATGACTTAGCGGAATCTTCGGGATTCCTTCGCATTAACAAAGGGCCGTTTCCTGGTCATGTACGTACGCGCACCGTCTTCGGACGAGCGCGGAGGTACCAGGGGCTATATAGTAGTCCCACCGTCAAACTCCTATGGCTAAGTGGAAGTGTTAAAGCAACATAGTCTGATTGCCTCGTTCGCTGCGCTACCACCTCCTTAATGGACCAAGACGTTGGACCAAGTGTGAATACGCGCATTTTTTTTTGAACACCCCCGCATTATATGTGTGGGGGCTGAAGCCGACGACTACAAACTTTCAGGTTATATACATATATACATATACGGCCGCACAGGAGGCATCATAATACTTTCAGGAAAAAGTATAAACACAGCCTTTATAATTCAATAAAACATTGTTTTTACAATGGGAATACATGTCACTAGAACATAATATTCTTTGAGCACTGAGCCTCTATTGAACGAGCGCCTTCAAGGACTTCTTCAAAGTAGTGCTCAGCAGATACTCGGCCTACAGCCGAACTCTGGTTTGCAATAGCGGTGGCCTCCATCTCTACCCAGTATGTCTTGACACGGGCAAGTGCCATACGCGCACCCTCTATGCACGCCGACCTCTTCATAGCGTCGATGTGCGGCACAACACCAAGGAACTATTGCACTAAACTAAAATAACTATTAGACATTGGCCCTTCCGGCCACAGATGATCCACAACAGACCTCATGGCAAGCCCGGACAACCTATGGATCTCGGCCCACTCGGCCATTCGCTCATTCAGCAACAGCGGATGCACGAGAACATGGAACTGTGACCAGAATAACCTTTCCACTTCACGATCTTTTTGATCCTTGAAGTACTCGGCCGCATCAGCAGCACTGGTTGCCAAATCCATGTATGCATCTGCATAACTCCATAGTTGATCAAGAGGGGCATACTTTGGATCTCCGAACTTCGTCCGCAACAAAAAGGGCTTCCCAGCCGTGATATCTCCAGCTTGACGCAGCTCCTCCTTCACCGCTCTGATTTTGGAGCGGGCTTCCTTGGCTGCTACCATGGCCTTCTCCAGGTCCGTTGCCTTTGCTCAGTTTTCTTTTTCAAGAAGCTGGTAACGGTCGGTGGCATCTTTCAACTCAATGGCCATCTTGGCTATTTTTTCCTTGCTTTGGCAATGCGCAGCCTATTCGGCCCTCGGCTCTTCGACCGCCTTTAGAACGGCCGCATCACTATTCCTGGCTTGTTCCTTGGCTCGAGCAAGTTCCGCCCGAAGGGTCTCCACGGCGGCAACTCCATCTGCAGTCACAACATATTAAAGATACTAGCATCATGCTCCTCTTACTATGTGTTGATCACCGGAGAAATCACATACCATGTGCCTCGTCGAGATGCTTGTTGACAAGCACGATGTCGGCATCTACCGCATCAAGTTGCCGCTTCACCTCGGCAAACTCACTAGTCTGACTAGCCACCGGACCTTCAGCCACCTGCACATGAAGGCGGCATGATTATTACCTGGGGCTATGATCCTTGGTTTCCCTCCATTCTTGACGGCAACCAGAGTCTCAGGGGCTACTATCTACATAGGGCACACCTAACATGTGCGGTACTGTCAAAAACATACACTATTTCACGTACCTCAAAGCCTTTCGGCAAACTCATAAAAGCTTCATGCAACCCTCTTTCGGCGGATGAAATCCTCTCAATTATCGTACCCATTAGCGTACGATGCGCTTCTGAGATGGTCACTCGCTCCAGAAGATCCTTCAGTGCGTTCAATCGCACACCGGACGGTTCCGGACTCTTTCTGTTGCTCTCTTTAGGAGCCGAATACTCAGGACTTTGGGTGGCTGAAGGATTACCCTCTGGCCTTGGCAGATCAGGAGAAACCCTTCGCGACGACACTTCAGGGTCGCCCGCCTCATGAGGCGGGGTGGCATGGGGAGGTGTTTCGTTCTCCATCATCTCCGGAAAAATATCTCCCGAAGACGAACTCTGTCGAGAAGGGCTACGATCCGAACTACAAGATATATGCTTCAGTTATTGTCTTCAGAAGTAATGTAGGATATTTTTACTATTAAGTACTTTTTGTTTACTTACAGCTCGGTAGAGGGCTGATCCCCTTGCGGGCACTGTGCGACAAGAGTACCCTCCAAGGCAGGATCCTCTGGCGAAGATTTCTTCCCTCATTTGGAAACCTTTGTTTCCGGGTCTTCAGAGGTGGTCCTCTTCCTTCCTTGGGGAGAGGGAATTTCAGATTCTTCTTCCTGGTTATCCTCCTTCACGAAGGCACTAATTCCCCCGGTTTGGATGAATAATGAGTGAGGCCTGCTTTCAGCCTCTTTATTTCCCCCTTTATCTTCCCCTGAGGGCGCCTGATAAGGCGCCGGCTTGAGCATTCTAGCTAGTACTGGATCGGCCGAGCCTTCGAGAAGGGGGGCCGAACACCTGATCATCTTCGCGTTTGTTACCCAGTCCTGGTCAAAGAGCGACTTTTCAGAATGATGTTATGATAAATAAAAAGACAGCATGTTCGGCCACGGGATTACTTACTTGGGTATCTGGGCGTTTACAGCTCAGACCCGCATCCTTGGTGGTGTCCGAACACTTTATCTGTGGTCCAAAGAACAATTTGTACATCTCTTCGAGTGTCATGCCGAGGAAGTGCTAAATAGTTCGCGGTCCTTTCGGGTTGAACTCCCACATACGGAGGGGTCGATGTTTGCAAGGCGGGACTCAATGAACTAGCATGACGTGCATTACCGTGACCAGGCTGACATCTCTCTTGAGGAGATCTTGGATGCGACTCTGCAATATCGGCACATCATTTACTGGCCCCCAGTCCAGCCCCTTGTTGATCCATGACGCCAGTTATGGTGGGGGGCCCGAGCGAAAGACAGGGGCGGCTACCCACTTGGTACTCCGGGGAGCTGTGATATAAAACCACTCCTGTTGCCATAAACTGGACACCTCTGGGAAGGAACCCTCTGGCCATGGAACATCAGCGCCTTTTCTTATTACGGCACCTCCGCACTCTGCGTGTCGCCCCCCAATCATCTTCGGCTTCACATTGAAAGTTTTGAGCCATAGGCCGAAGTGTGGGGTAATGCGGAGGAAGGCCTCACACACGACAATGAACGACGAGATGTGAAGGATGGAATCTGGGGCCAGGTCATGGAAGTCCAGCCCATAATAGAACATGAGCCCTCTGACAAAGGGATCTAGAGAAATGTGTAGCCCTCGGAGGAAGTGAGAGATGAATACAACACTCTCGCCGGGTTCGGGAATGGGAATGACCTTCCCTCGAGTAGGCAGCCTGTGCGAGATTTCGATGGTCAAATATCTGGCCTCTCTTAGCTTCTTGATGTCTTCCTCTATGACAGAGGAAGGCATCCACCGACCTTGAAGGTTGGTTCCGGACATGGTTGAAGGTCCGAAGCACCTGACCTGAGCCTTGGGTGTTGGAACTCGAGGCGGGGGAAGGATTCGATTGAGTACGAGAGGGTAAAAGGACAGGCCTTGGCCTCTTTATAAAGAGGGTGAATATCAAGCGTCCTCCTCATGGTCGTTTGGGACTTGCCTAAAATCGAGGAGTCATACCAACGGGCACGATTGAGTTACCCATGTCTGTATTGATGAGAATCCCGTAATAAGGGGGACACGATCTCTGCTTCGACAAGACGTGTCAAGAAAACCGCCTCGTGATATGTGCAGTGCTGGTTGAGAAAAACGGTTCGAATAATGACCGGGCCGTGGTGTGAAGTCATGTTGTCAAACGTGTCAATAGATTAGATTTGTGGAAATATTATTCTCTCTACGGTGTTATGTGGAACTTGTTTTGCAGAACCGGACACTATCCTTGTGTTCAAAATCGTCTATGGAGTATTCGGAGGAAGAACCCGCCTTGCAATGCCGAAGACAAATCTGCGTGCCAGACTCATCGTCATTGAAGCTTGGTTCAGGGGCTACTGAGGGAGTCCTGGATCAGGGGGTCTCCGGACCGCCGGACTATATCCTTTGGCCGGACTGTTGGACTATGAAGATACAAGATTGAGGACTTCGTCCCGTGTCCGGATGGGACTCTCCTTGGCATGGAAGGTAAGCTTGGCAATACGGACATGTAGATCTTCTTCCTTGTAACCGACTCCGTGTAACCCTAGCCCCCTCCGGTGTCTATATAAACCGGAGGGTTTAGTCCGTAGGACAACAACAATCATACCATAGGCTAGCTTCTAGGGTTTAGCCTCTATGATCTTGTGGTAGATCAACTCTTGTAATACTCATATCATCAAAATCAATCAAGCAGGACGTAGGGTATTACCTCCATCAAGAGGGCCCGAACTTGGGTAAACATCGTGTCCCCCGCCTCTTGTTACCATCCGCCTTAGACGCACAGTTAGGGACCCCCTACCCGAGATCCACCGGTTTTGACACCGACACCCCCCTTGCCCAAACCGAATTGGACTAGGGGAAGGGGGCGTCCCCCCTCTTTCCTTCTCCCTCTCTCTCCCTTCCCCTTTTCCTCTCAGGTGGAAGGAAGGAGGGGGGCCGACTCCCCACTCATGGTGCGCCCCCTAGGTCAGCCACCTCCTCCTCCCCCCCCCTTTATATATGGAGGTGGGGGCACCCCAAAGACACAACAGGCAATCTCTTAGCCGTGTGCGGTGCCCCCTCCACAGTTCAACACCTCGATCATATCATCATAGTGCCTAGGTGAAGCCCTGCGCCGGTAACTTCATCATCACCCTCACCACGCCGTCGTGCTGACGGAACTCTCCCTCTTCCTTAACTGGATCAAGATCTCGAGGGACGTCATCATGCTGAACGTGTGCTGAACACGGAGGTGTCGTACTTTGGGTACTTGGATCGGCTGGATCGTGAAGGCGTTCGACTACATCAACCGCGTTACTAAACGCTTCCGCTTTCGGTCTATGAGGGTATGTGGACACACTCTCCCCGTCTCGTTGCTATGCATCTCCTAGATAGATCTTGCGTGATCGTAGGAAAAAGTTTGAAATACTGTGTTCCCCAACAATTTGCACTAAAAGTTCATAAATATTCAGAAAAATCCGTATTAAATTTTCAGGGCATTCTGACAACTTTTATTTTTGGGTCATTTTTTATTGCATGGGAAATTCAGAAAACAGACAAAACATGGCATTTTATTTTATTTAACTAACAAAAACAAACAACAAAAGGTAGGGACATAAGGTAGTGCTTACTAAATTCATCAACTTCATACCTCTCGAAAATGATCCATGAATAAGGTTGATCAAGTCTTATTAACGACCACTTTTGATTAGCATGAAACTGAAGAACTTTCTTAGATCACTAAGTTACCTCAACGGGGATATGAATGTCCCCAACAAGGCATTTCATATTTATTTTTCGCAGTAGGTAAAGGTAGTTGAAAACTTCCAATAGTGATTGTCGGAGATTTTTCAATAACATTAATACCATTCACTTGGAATTGTTTCTTCGGAAAGTGCACTGTATGCTCATTACCATTGATATGAAAAGTGACCTTGCTTTTATTGCAATCAATAACAGCCCCTGTAGTATTCAAGAAGGGTCTACCAAGGATAATCGACATGTTGTCGTCCTCGGGCATCTCAAGTATAACAAAGTCAGTCAAAATAGTAACATTAGCAACAACAATGGGCAGTTGATTTGTCAGCCATTTGCAAAAAGATGTTTCATTAGGTGTGCGCTTATTCAAATCAAGTCTTTTATATAAAGATAAAGGCATAACACTAACACCAGCTCCCAAATCACATAAAGCAGTTTTCACATAATTACTTTTGATGGAGCAAGGTATAGTGGGTATTCCCGGATCTCCGAGTTTTTTAGGCACTCCATCTTTAAAAGTATAATTAGCAAGCATAGTGGAGATTTCAGCTTCCGGTATTTTTCTCTTATTGGTGATGATGTCTTTCATATACTTTGCATGAGGAGGCATTTTCAAGATATCAGTCAAGCGAGTACGCAAAAAGATTGGCCTCGACATTTCAGCAAGGCGTTCAACTTGTTCATCATCTTTCTTTTTATTTGACTTAGGTGGAAAGGCCATAGGTTTTTGAACCCACGGTTCCCTTTCTTTACCGTCTTTTCTAGCAACAAAGTATCTTTTATCATATCTTTTATTCTTAGGTTGTGGGTTATCAAGATTAACTGCAGGTTCTATCTCAACATCATTGTCTGGTTCTTCATTATTTGGTTGACTATCTTCATGAACCTCATCATTAACTTTTTCATTATCAAAAGGTGAGTGTTCACTACAAGGTTAAGTTTCAGCATCAGAGACAGAAACTTCATTATCATTATCGGGAGGTTTTTCTACTTCAGGTTCACTAGAAGCATGCAAAGTCCTATCATTTTTCTTCTTCTTTTTCTTTTTAGAAGGACTAGGTGCATTAATTAGTGTTAACTCTTTGAGAGTCTTCATTGATGCATCCAAACCCCATGATATGATACGCTCTATCACACATAAGCCTCCTTATATCTTCCTCAAAACAGCCACCATACCTACCTATCATGGCATTTCCATAGCCATTCTGAGATATATTGCCATGCAACTTCCATCGTCATCATATACATGACTTGATCATTCATTGTCATATTGCTTTGCATGATCGTAAGATAGCTAGCATGATATTTTCATGGCTTGTCCCTTTTTGATATCTTTGCTATGCTAGATCATTGCACATCCTGGTACACTGCCAGAGGCATTCATACAGAGTCATACTTTGTTCTAGATATCGAGTCGTAATATTGAGTTGTAAGTAAATAAAAGTGTCATGATCATCATTATTAGAGCATTGTCCCAGTGAGGAAAGGATGATGGAGACTATGATTCCCCCACAAGTCGGGATGAGATTTTGGATGAGAAATAAAAAAAGAGGCCAAAAAGAGAGTGAGAGCCCAAAAATGAGAAAACAACAAAAAAATAAGAGAAAAAGATAGAAGGGGCAATGCTACTATCCTTTTACCACACTTGTGCATCAGAGTGGCACCATGTTCTTCATATAGAGAGTCTCTTGAGTTATCACTTTCATATACTAGTGGGAATTTTCATTATAGAACTTGGTGTTGGGGAACGCAGTAATTTCAAAATTTTCCTAAGCACACGCAAGATCTATCTAGGTGATGCATAGCAATGAGAGGGGAGAGTGTTGTCCATGTACCCTCGTAGACCGTAAGCGGATGCGTTATGACAATGCGGTTGATGTAGTCGTACATCTTCATGATCCGACCGATCCTAGCACCGAAGGTACGGCACCTCCGCCATCTACACACGTTCAGCTCGGTGACGTCCCACGAACTCTAGATCCAGCTGAGTGTCGAGGGAGAGCTCCGTCAGCACGACGGCGTGATGACGGTGATGATGAAGTTACCAACGCAGGGCTTCGCCTAAGTACTACAACGATATGACCGAGGTGGAAATCTGTGGAGGGGGGCACCGCACATGGCTAAGAGATCAACTTGTGTGTCTATGGGGTGCCCCCTCCCCCATATATAAAGGAGTGGAGGAGGGGAGGGCCGGCCCTCTCTATGGCACGCCCTTGGGGGAGTCCTACTCCCACCGGGAGTAGGATTCCCCCCCTCCTTTCCCTGGTAGCAGTAGGAAAGAAGTAAGGAAGGGGGCCCGGGGCCCCACCCAATTCGGATTGGGCTAGGGGGGCACCCTCCACCTTGGCCTTCCTCTCCTCTATTCCACTAAGGCCCAATAAGGCCCATATACTCCCCGGGGGGTTCCGGTAACCTCCCGGTACTCCGGTAAATGCCCGAAATCATTCGGAACCATTTTGATGTCCAAACATAGGCTTCCAATATATCGATCTTTATGTATCGACCATTCCAAGACTCTTCATCATGTCCGTGATCATATCCGGGACTCCGAACTATCTTCGGTGTTTCAAAACACATTGACGGTGTCCTGGACTAGGGGGTACTCACCACGTCATCTCCCGATCTGTTAGATTGGGCCGAGGACCCCCACGGCCGTATACTCATGGGCCAGTTCAAACAGCTGCCACATACATGGAAGATTCCACAAGACTTGGTGATCAAGACAAGGACTCCTCCCCACCGGCCTATTCGGCTAGGACTCTTGTTATCCTAGGCCTCTGGTGCATTATATAAACCAAGGCAGGCTAGTCGATAGATCATATACAACAATCATACCATAGGCTAGCTTCTAGGGTTTAGCCTCTACGATCTTGTAGTATATCAACTCTTTTAATACTCATATCATCAAGATCAATCAAGCAGGACGTAGGGTATTACCTCCATCGAGAGGGCCTGAACCTGGGTAAACATCGTGTCCCCCACCTCCTGTTATCATCGATCCTAGATGCACAGTTCGGGACCCCCTACCCGAGATCTGTCGGTTTTGATACCGATATTGGTGCTTTCATTGAGAGTTCTGTTGTGTGATCGGCAAAAGGATCAATGGCTCGCCCGCAGGTCAACTGCGACGCCGACTTCTTCATCACCAGCTCGGCCAGTCACCTTGGCTGGACCGAGGACTGTGCCCTACATCCGATCGTCATATTCGGTTGAGGGCCTTCATCAACATCAAATCTGATCTTTATCAAGATCATGGAGGAATTATCCAGGGAGCCCGGGGGCTCAACATCAACATTGCCCTCGGGGGACCGTGCTGTTTTTTTGGACAGCGAACTCGTATACGCCTCCACCGCCTCCTCAAGTGTCGTTTTAATGATTCCTTCAATGGAATTGTGCGGAATTGAGTCTACAACAACCCTGGAAAAATTCGTCGAATTCCAATGGAGGAATCTCTGGCAATCTGCAATATACTGGAACCCTGTCAAATCTGGACGGGAATCTGGACGGGAATCTGGACGAGTTTAGGGCGTGCTGTCCAGCCTCTAGCTCGGACGTCCTATGGAAGATCCAACTGTTGATCGGCTGTGGAATTCCTATATCTACCACCCCTCAAAATTTCAGCTCGATCCGACCGTCCAAACTTCAGGAACCTTCCAATTAGTGCATCACTTTTCGGATCTATTTTCTGCGCGAAAACGAATCCGACCCAAGTTCGTCTTTTTTATGAATGGGGTTTCGGACATCCTTTTTGAAGAAAGTTTTGTATGGTGTATTGTGTTTTGTTCCCGAACACATCTCACTAACTTTAAAATCTTTTGAACATGATTTTCACCATCATGCTGGTGTCAAACCAGTCCGGCAATATTGCTCCACGGCTGCCGACATGCGCTAGACACGTCGTCACTTTGTTGAGCCGAGCTTAAACTTCTTCGGATTATCATCTCGGCAAGCCGAACGGGAGTTCGGCATCGCGAAGAATAAATCATCACCAACATCGTCGCCCCACGGATTATACGGAGCGGGCACACCGGCATCGCCGCACGGTGACATCATCAAGCCGGCATTGACCACGTCACAACCTGCATCGGCAGGGCCGCACTGTTGCTCCTTCAAGCCGGTGTCCATCACGCCGACCTACTTCGACTCATCGGCGGACATCGAGGCTTCAACATCTTGGCTGGACCGGGGGCTTCGCCATCTCTTCATCAACCTACGCCGGAGACTTCGGCGTCACTAGCCAACCAGCTCTGTCATGTTAGTTGGACCGAGGGCGTTGCCTCAGCAAGCCAACCTTTGCCAGCATCACCATGCCGTCGCTTTATCGCCCATCAGGCAATGGGTGTGCGGATCGAGTCCCAATTTTGGGAATCACCTTTCTTCGGATTGCTACAACAAATAAACCAGGTGCTATTAATCCTAGTATTTTTGCTTGTTTGGGTTCATTTTTCCCAAGGAATTATTACTCCGGTTTGTCCATCGTATGTACGCAGGTCTATCAAATGGTGGTCGCATTAACGACGATCGCATGGTGGTTCGGTCAGTTTCCGTATATAGTCCGGCAAACGCCGCATCCGGAACTCGGACCGACCTGTGAATTCAGGCTTTGCCATGCCTTTACCGCATCACGCCGACGCCCGGCATCGACATTGACTTCGGCTCCAAGCCATATTTCTTTTATTTCTCACTTTGCATAAATTATTTATTATGCAATGATTTTTTTATACTATTATCTCCGGTTTGCACCATTTTTGTGCACAGGAAAATGATCCGGGTTGGGCAGTATCGTCAACTCGGCGTACTGACGTACCACGCCACCTCGGCTAGATGGGGGGCTTCGTCAACACTTCATTACCCCATGCGGGGACTTCAGCATCACTCTGTCGGCCTGTGTTGACCGTGCTATGTCACCACTTCGGAGTGCCGAGCTCTTTGCTCCGCCACCTTGGGACCAGCTTGGGGGATGGAACCTTATCTCGCATCAAACTCGGACCGTGTCATCAAATACCAAACACAATAACCAGCTAAGTTGCCTTCATGCTCAAAGTTTTAAATTTTTAACTTGTGTTCGGTTCGACCAAGCATTATACCTTTTTGGAAAAAAGTTGCTTGTGAAAAATCTCCTTGTCAAAACTTTGTTTGTGGCACACAAATTCAAATACCCCATTTACTTGGGGGCTTCCTTTATGAAGCTTTTCCTCTTGCATATGATTATACGTGTACGGCTTCGTTCCTAGTTCATGTATTACGCCACAATATGCACCATATTGACTTAAGCGATTTGCAAGCTGGGTTGCCTCGCTCCTGTGTTTACCCCTACGTTCCCGATAGTTCAGCTAGGGAGTAAAGGGAGCACCTCTACGATTGTCACGGTCGGGTCATCCGAGCCGGTCCTCAGACTGGGTGAAGCCGAAACCTAGCACTCTTATTGTTTTCAATTATGGTTGGCACACAACGGAACTCATGAGTACAAAAAATCTATTGCACAAGTCTCATAGTAACAATGAGCACCAAAGAAAGGTATCAGTGGGGGTACTATTTTCTTCGAATATGCTTCTTACACTTCGTCAGTAATATAGCATAAGTTCCCTGAGCGCGCTTTGTCTGTTACAGCATGGCATGATTGCCTGGTTATCGGAAACATCGTCGATATTCTCGATAGGTGGAGTACATAACACATTTCGTCCCTTGACCGAAGAGGGAGAAGCCGACGGTCGGTTAAGACGCGTATAAAGTTCGGGTGAACACAGATATGATATAAGTACTTTGGTACATACAATCATTATACATAAAATTCTTTTACCCGTCACTTGGGGGCTCTTAAATTTATATGAGCCGTTTTATAGTAAGTGTTCTTCTTCTTAGTCGTTGCAAAGTTATTATATTATTATTATTATTATTATTATTATTATTATTATTATTATTATTATTATTATTTATCACTCCTTTTTTCGACACGAGTGTGTGGTCACTAGCCGGGGAGCCTAATTTCCCTCTCAAAGCCGCTAGAGTTTAGTTTGCTAAACTGGCCTAAAGAGAAGTACTCCGCCTTCGGGATAGGAGGTTGAAGCCGCAGGCTGACCCGCTTGAAGTCTTTAGATAGGATGTGTCATGTTAAAACACGACAGAAGCACTTTTTTTCTAAAGTCCAATTTTCAGATTGGCACCGAACACTTGATCTTGTTCGGACGTCAGGTTTTCACTGACGTTTTTTGGTTTTCCAAGCCTATGGCACTTTTTAACTATTTATGTGTTTCCAGCATAAGTCTCGCAATGCAACGCCGGACACCTTTAGAGATTCGGCAAAAACATTCTCGGACACTACTATATATGCATCGGTTTCGAATTGTGTCTTCGGTCAATAGTTGGGTTGCCCGGCTCCTGTGCTTGCCTCCTACGTTCCGCTTTGTTTGGCTAGGTGTGCAAAGGGAGAACCACTATGATTGTGCTTCCAGCTCGCATGGTTAAGCACCTCAGTGGAGAAAGCCGAAAACTGACTGTCACAATAGGCGTAAACTGGTCAGCGATCCGATGACTATGTTAAATGACGGGCCATTCATAACATTGGCCGAAGTGTTTACGGCTTGACCTCGGATGTTGCCGAACACTAACCGGGGTCTCATAGCTAGCTTCCCCAGTTTAAAGCTCCTATGACTAAGCAAAAGTTATAAACCCCGCATATCTAATTGCCTTGTTTCTGCTAACACAACCGCCTTCGGGCACCGAGACATCGGCTAAGGGTTGTTTTGTTATTGCGGAAACACCCTGCGTAGTATCTACCAAGGGGTAGAGGCCGACTATGGGCCACTTTCAACTGATAAACAGTCGCAATGGAGTCAAAATAATGATGTAAAGTACTTGGATACATAGAATCATTACACATAATCTATGATTTTACTCTGGATATCGATCCTTAATTGGACCACCCGTGCCCACATTAAGGCTCGGGGGCTATTGGTCTTTGCGCTCATTATTTACAAATATTAAAGGGGCACAACGATCCCCTGATCTGGTTTTGCCACCCGACCAGTGTCTCGAGGGCTACTGCATTGCCTATTCAATGCAAAAAATTCAAAGGGCTCAGTGTTCGGCTTGATCGAACTATGGGAAAGCGCGTCTTTAGACAATAATAAGTACCATCTGGACCTATCTGGCATCAAGCTAATATATCACAGCGACTTCTCACGACCCTCTCTCAGGGGCCCGTTCGCCGATCACTATTATCTCTAATATATTACACTGCGTTTTTTATTCCTATGTATGCTGTCGAGCTAGGAGTTAATCCTCAAGCCAATTTCGCGCATCGACCTGAGTCTCAGGGGCTACTAGGAACAGCGGTTTTATGCTTGCCTTCAGGTGCATCTCGGGTTTTAGACTGATACACACCTTGAGGGCTACTGGATATACATCGGGAGAGAATAAACTGCACCAGTTAACAATATTCACAAAAAATCAGCCCGCGGTCGGGGTGGTGCACCACCTTGGAAGCAGTCCGTCATAAAGCTCGGGCGCTAGCGGCTAGCTCCATAGAGGGCATTTCCGGCATTAAGCTCGGCTAAACTCCGTCAACTTTTTTGGACCAAGATGATCTATGACATCTTGGATATAGTCCGGCGTTGGAGCTTGGACACAGTCCGGCATTGGAGCTCGGATACATTTCGGCGTTGGAGATCGGAAGCAGTCAGGCATTGGTGCTCGACTGCAAAAGATACCTTGAATGCAGTCCGGCGTTAGAGCTCGGATGTAAGAGGACACTGCCTCCCGGGAACAACTTCAAACCTGAGATGTGGCATAAAAATAACAAGGCATTGATAAAGGCCGGAAACTTAGAGGGGCTCCTCAGATACCCGACGTGTAAACTCGTCGAATGCATTTCGGTGATCCTCAAGATCGAAGATGAGAAGATTTGTTGAACCAGTTTTCAAGACTGATAACCAAAGATGAAGAACAGTTCGAAAGAATTGAGAAGCGTCCCTAACTTGAAGACCGGATCAGGGGGCTACTAACGGTGTCCTGGACTAGGGGTACTCACCATGTCATCTCCCGATCTGTTAGATTGGGCCGAGGACCCCCCCCCCCATGGTCGTATACTCACGGGCCAGTTCGAACAGCTGCCGCATACATGGAAGATTCCACAAGACTTGGTGATCAAGACAAGGACTCCTCCCCACCGGCATATTCGGCTAGGACTCTTGTTATCCTATGCCTCTGGTGCATTACATAAACCGAGGCCAGGCTAGTCGATAGATCATATACAACAATCATACCATAGGATAGCTTCTAGGGTTTAGCCTCTACGATCTCGTGGTAGATCAACTCTTGTAATACTCATGTCGTGGTATTCTCACGGGGGGCTTGCGAGTCGACAGATGCCACAAGGGCTTAGTGTGTGGGTAAGACTGCTGCTGATAGGACCGGGAGCGGGTATGCGAGTAGCACGCGCTAGTTTACCCAGGTTCGGGGCTCTCCGGAGAGATAACACCCCTACTCCTGCATGTCTTAGTATATCTGGTATATCTGGTACAAAGTGCTCCTGGAGCTGTATCTGAGATCAGTGCCAAGGGCATCTGATCTCGTATATGCATGTGTATGGCCGGCTCTAGTGGCCAAGTATGGCCATGGCTTGTGGCCGTGAGTGGCCTTATGGCCAAATGAATGTGGCGTGAGCGAGTGGATGGATGGATATGTGCCCCTTTTATAGTGTGGGCTAGCTTAGTATGTAAGCTATGTGGGTAGCTTAGGAAGTAAGCTAGATAGTGGCATGGGAACAAGGGGGCATGATGGGGTGTCATGCTTGTCCCCTGGGTCACTTCATAAATAGTGCCAGGGGACAAGTGACACTATACATGATGACATGAGGTACAGCCGTCTCGTCCGCGGTATGGCCGCCACGTCGGGGTCTTGTCGGTGTCGGGTCGGGTTGCAGTCGGCAGCCGGCTGGTTGGCGCAGTTGACAGCCGGCTGGTTGGCGCAGTCGGCAGCCGGCTGGTCAGAGCAGTCGGACAAGGAGCCGGCAGGAGCGGCCGGGCAGTCGGACTGAGGGGCTTTGCTAGCCCCGATGTCTTGAAATATCGTCTTGCCGTCCTCGGGGTACCCGTGGTCGATTACTCCGACAGTAGCCCCCAAGCCTCCAGGCAACTTGGCAAAGTTGGGCGCAGGTTTTTTGGCGAGTGTTCATGGAGATGATCATGAAAAAAGACAAAGTTAGTCCATGCGGATATATCAAATGTTTGTTTTTAGCATTGCAAGTTTTATGCGGAGGGTGCCGACTCGGTTTCGTCCGAGCCCCCTTAATCTTTTTCGTGTTCCCTCCGCTTTTTGGCTTGTGCTCTTGCTTGCCGGACAGCCGCTCTGCGGTCTGTGGCTAAGAGTGGGCCGCGAAGTGGAGTGTACAGTACTCAAAGTCTAGGAGCATATTCAACCGAGTAGATACTTGTAAAGGAAAACGGCCGGGTCGCCCGAACCATTTTTCTTCTCGGACGTTTTTCGCGTGGGTGGCCTCCAGCGTTCACCCTTGCTAGCCGGACAGCCGCTCTGCGGTCTATGACTAAGAGTGAGCCTTTGGTACTGCGCACGCTACAAAGCCGTCTGCGGGAACTAATGTCTCAGGCCAAGCGGCCAGCCCCCGGGCCAACTCTGGCTGGTGACGGGGCGAACAGTGATGCAACTGTAATAAAAAATGCGGAGATAGCACCCGAGCATCGCTCGGGGTTATCCGTTCTTGCGTGATGCAAAAATATGCGGGCGAGGAGCTCACATCGATTTTTGTAGTCGCGGTCGTCGAAAACAGCCGGCGCGACTCGGCGCTCGCGGAGCGCGTTGGCGCACCTGCTGGGTGTAGCCTTCGAGCCCCCGGGTGCTCGAAGGGGGGTTCCGGCCGGTCAGGCTCGACCGGCCAGGCGGCGAGGCGTCTTGCAACTTCCTTTTTCTTCTTTTCTGCCGGCTGGGGGAGCCGGACAGAACTCTTCTCTTGTTTGCAATCTTCGCGGGGGCGCGCCAGCGCACCCACTGGGTGTAGCCCCCGAGATTCGGGCCGACTGCTGAGCAGTCGGGCCGGATCTTCTGGCAACTATTTTTTCTTCTTCTTCGCGGTGACGTGTCAGCGCACCCGCTGGGATAGCCCACGAGATTTGGGCCGACTACTGAGCAGTCGGGTTGGATCTCCCGGCAACTACTTTGTCTTCTTCTTCGCGGGGGCGCGTCAGCGCACCCGTTGGGTGTAGCCCCCGAGGTTGGGGCCGACTGCTGAGCAGTCGGGACAAATCTCCCGGCAGCTACTTTGTCTTCTTTTTTGTGGGGGCCTCCGAGCCTCCGGGCGCTCGAGGAGGGTCCAGCCGATCGGGCTTGACCGGCGAGGTTGCGAAGCGGGGCCAGCCGGACGGGCCCCTCAGCCGGCGGCTGGCCGCGAGCCAGTCGGCCAAGTGGCGACGTGGGCAGGCGACCGGAGCAGCTGACGGAGTCCGCGCAGCCGGCCATGCACGCAGCTGCTGCCGGCCACGCACTCGGCCATGCATGTGGTCGTTCAACCGGCCATGCATGCATGCATATATATCTTGTTTTCTCTTGTTTTTTCTCTTTCTTTTTTTTGCAAGGCCAGCCTGCTGGGGCAGTCAGCCTTTGACTTTTCTACCTGGCCCCGTTTCTTCTTTCTCTTCTTAGGCAGCCGGCCCTGCGAGGGCGCCAGTCGGCGCGAGGCAGGAGGCGGGAGGTCGACGGGCATGCGGACGCCGGCTGGAGCGGCGAGTCGGCCAAGGCGGCGCGAGGCGGGAGCCGACCAAGGTAGCGCGGGGTGGCCGGCCGAAGCACCGCGACCCGGCAGACAGCGCGGGAGGCCGGGACGGGGCCGCAGCCGGCGCAGCGTGGTCGGAGCCAGCCCGCACGGGGGCTGAGGCGAGGCGGGGCGGCCGGGGCGCGCAGCCACGCGGGCATGGCAAACGCCGGCCCGCGGACGCACTGGCGGGTGGAGTCGGTGCGGTGCGGTCGAAGCCGGAGCCGGCACGAGCGACAGGCGACTGGGCGGAGCCAGCAGCCGGCCCAGGCGGGGAGCCGGACGCGGCGCAAACCGGCGGCCGGGTCATGGCAGAAGCCGGCGACCGGGTTGCGGGGGAGCCAGCCAGCGTGGGAGCCGGCCGGCCGGGCTGCAGGGGAGTCGGTAGGCGGCGGGGCCGACCGTCCGGGTTGGAGCTGCACGCGCGCGGACCTGGAGGCGCAGCACGAGGGAGCGGCCGGAGTGGCGGGGCGGGCCAGCTTGTATGGAGCCGGCGCGACACCGGGTCGCGGAAGCCGGACGGCGCGAGGCGGCAGCCGGCTGGAGTTGAGCCGGACGCCGGACGGGGCCGGGTCACGCACGGGGATGCGGGCGGAGGAGCCGGACCCAGCGGAGGCGAGGTGGGGCGCTGGAGTCGGACAGCGACTCGCGGTGCTGCAGAAGCAAGGCTTGCGCGGAGCAGCGCGACGGGTGAGGACGCGGCGCAGGCGGCAGAGGTGCACACGACCGGGATGCGAGCGCAAGCCGGCGTGGCCGGGTCGCGGCCGAGTCGGAGGAGAGCGGAGGCTCCAAGGAGAAGCCGGCCGCGGAGGCCGTTGCGGCAGCTGCAGGGGATGCCGGCTGCGGGGCAGCAGCCGGCGCCATGTTGCGCACGGGCACGGGGAGCCGTCCAGGAGTGTGACGATGCAGGTGACGTTGTGGTACTGTGGACGACGATGCAATACTGCTGCTGATAATGAGCACTGCAGATGAACAGCGCGCGCCTACGCAGCGACAGTGGACGGGGGATGGCCGTCACATCCACGGTGTCCGATGGGACGCAGCAACGAGACGCGGCGGTTGACTTCGGGGTGGGCGGTGGCGCACGCACGGAACCCACAGCGAGGTTGAGCGCGAGGCAAAGCGCAGCAGCGGGGAGGTTAGGCTGCAGCGCGGCCACGGCGGGAAGGCGGAGGCGCGCGGCTGCGGTACAATGGTAGGGAAAAGCAGCAGCGGCAGGGCTACGGCAGAAAGCAGCGGCAAGCAGTGTCGCCAGCATGAGCTGCGGTAGCAACGGGAAACCACAGAGGGGCAGGCATGAAGGGGTCCAGGCCGGAGCGAAGCCGGAGCGGCGCGCGGAGGCGGGGCAGCTGGCCGGAGTGAGGAAGCGCGGCCGCGAACGGAGCAGCCAGAGCATGTGTCACGTACGAGCGGTGTCTGGCCATTATCTGGGGACTATCCGGTGAATATCTGGGTAATATATGGTTTGTGTCTGGGTAGCATCTGGCTAGTGTATGGCTATGCTTTGACCATTGTTGGCTCACATCTAGCTAGCTTGTAGAGATGAAACATGGAGGAGCGAAGGCGCGTTCCGACCAGAGCAAGGCGCAGAGCGGAGGGGAGCAAACGCGAGCGGCGCGTGGGTGGCCACGGCCGACCGAAACGAGGCCCTGCGCGCGACACGCGCGCGGACGGACGGTCGGCGTTGCGGTGGTGGTGAAGAAGGCAAGGCCGATGGCGAGGTCACGCCGCCCCTCACGGCCATTCCGGGGGCATGTGGATGTCGAGCCCCCGACCGCTATCAGAGAGGCGGCGCGACGCCGCGATGATGAAGATGAAGATGGTCCCGCCCGGACAGCGAACCAGCAGCAGCGTGGTAGCATAGTAGTAGTACCACCCCACGGTGGGCGCCAACTGTCGTGGTATTCTCATGGGGGGCTTGCGAGTCGACAGATGCCACAAGGGCTTAGTGTGTGGGTAAGACTGCTGCTGATAGGACCGGGAGCGGGTATGCGAGTAGCACGCGCTAGTTTACCCAGGTTCGGGGCTCTCCGGAGAGATAACACCCCTACTCCTGCATGTCTGAGTATATCTGGTATATCTGGTACAAAGTGCTCCTGGAGCTGTATCTGAGATCAGTGCAAAGGGCATCTGATCTCGTATATGCATGCGTATGGCCGGCTCTAGTGGCCAAGTATGGCCATGGCTTGTGGCCGTGAGTGGCCTTGTGGCCAAATGAATGCGGCGTGAGCGAGTGGATGGATGGATATGTGCCCCTTTTATAGTGTGGGCTAGCTTAGTATGTAAGCTATGTGGGTAGCTTAGGAAGTAAGCTAGGTAGTGGCATGGGAACAAGGGGGCATGATGGGGTGTCATGCTTGTCCCCTGGGTCACTTCATAAATAGTGCCAGGGGACAAGTGACACTATACATGATGACATGAGGTACAGCCGTCTCGTCCGCGGTATGGCCGCCACGTCGGGGTCTTGTCGGTGTCGGGTCGGGTTGCAGTCGGTAGCCGGCTGGTTGGCGCAGTTGGCAGCCGGCTGGTTGGCGCAGTCGGCAGCCGGCTGGTTGGCGCAGTCGGCAGCCGGCTGGTCAGAGCAGTCGGACGGGGAGCCGGCTGGAGCGGCCGGGCAGTCGGACTGAGGGGCTTTGCTAGCCCCGATGTCTTGAAATATCGTCTTGCCGTCCTCGGGGTACCCATGGTCGATTACTCCGACAGTAGCCCCCAAGCCTCCGGGCAACTTGGCAAAGTTGGGCGGAGGTTTTTTGGCGAGTGTTCATGGAAATGATCATGAAAAAAGAGAAAGTTAGTCCATGCGGATATATCAAATGTTTGCTTTTAGCATTGCAAGTTTTATGCGGAGGGTGCCGACTCGGTTTCGTCCGAGCCTCCTTAATCTTTTTCGTGTTCCCTCCGCTTTTTGCCTTGTACTCTTGCTTGCCAGACAGCCGCTCTGTGGTCTGTGGCTAAGAGTGGGCCGCGAAGTGGAGTGTACAGTACTCAAAGTCTAGGAATAGATTCAACCGAGTAGATACTTGTAAAGGAAAACGGCTGGGTCGCCCGAACCATTTTTCTTCCCGGACGTTTTTCGCATGGGTGGCCTCCAGTGTTCACTCTTGCTAACCGGACAGCCACTCTGCGGTCTGTGACTAAGAGTGAGCCTTTGGTACCGCGCACGGTACTAAGCCGTCTGCGGGAACTAACGTCTCAGGCCAAGCGGCCAGCCCCCGGGCCAACTCTGGTTGGCGCCGGGGTGAACAGTGATGCAACTGTAAAAAATGCGGAGATAGCACCCGAGCATCGCTCAGGGTTATCCGTGCTTGCGTGATGCAAAAATATGCGGGCGAGGAGCTCACATTGATTTTTGTGTAGTTGCGGTCGTCGAAAACAGCCGGCGTGACTCGGCGCTCGCGGAGCGCGTCGGCGCACCCGCTGGGTGTAGCCTTCGAGCCCCCGGGTGCTCGAAGGGGGGTTCCGGCCGGTCAGGCTCGACCGGCCAGGCGGCGAGGCGTCTTGCAACGTCCTTTTTCTTCTTTTCTGCCGGCTGGGGGAGCCGGACAGAACTCTTTCTTGTCTGCAATCTTTGCGGGGGCGCGCCAGCGCACCCGCTGGGTGTAGCCCCCGAGATTCAGGCCGACTGCTGAGCAGTCGGGCTGGATCTCCCGGAAACTACTTTGTCTTCTTCTCACGGGGGCGCGTCAGCGCACCCGCTGGGTGTAGCCCCCGAGATTCGGGCCGACTGCTGAGCAGTCGGGTCGCATCTCCCGACGACTACTTTGTCTTCTTCCTCGCGGGGGCGCGTCAGCGCACCCGCTGGATGTATCGCCCGAGATTCGGGCGCTCGTGGAGGTCCCGGTCGGTCGGGCTTGACCGACAGGGGGCGAGCGGGACGCGGCCGAGCCGGTGCTCTTGCCGGCCAGACATTGAAGCTGGTAGGCAGGCCGGGTCGCGGCTAGCCATCCGAGTGGCTGTCACACCCTAGCTAGTCATGCATTAGAGTGTTGCATCATGTTTACTCTTTCATCAGAAACTTGAAATGGGGATCTGTGAAACCCTCAGAATCATTTTGAAAATGACCCAAATAAAAATTTCTCCAAAAGGGTCCAAGAAAATGCTCATGTTGCTCTCTGGAAATATTGAATAGAGATAAAAATCAAACCAATATTTTTAGTGGCTCATGGACATTTATTTTGGGCATTTGGAATTAATGCATAAATATTTGCATTGGAAATATATTTCTATATATATTAATATATGTCCAAATATTATGCCAATTATAAAGGAGCTCTGGAATAATATATCTAGCCCCTACAAAAATTGGCATAAGTTAAATAAATGATTTAATATATTATTTAAATCAAAACAAATGTCAGAAATTAGAAAACAGAAAAAAATAAAAGGGAGAAGCTTACCTGGGCTCCTCCCTATGCAGCCCAGCCAGCTGGCCGGCCCAGCCAGCAGGCGGCCCAGCCCGTCTCCCTCCTCTGTCGTCTTCGTCCCGACAGAGGGAGGGGAGTGTGGCCGGCGCGCGCGCGCGCCACCGCGCCACGCCGCCTCTCTCCCTGCCTGCCTGCCCTCCCCTCCTCGCCTCGATGCCCCTGGACGACGCCACGCCTCCCCCCCTGCTCTCTCTCACTCGCCCCGGCTCTCCCCTCCTCTCCCTCGCTCTCTCTCTCACGGCCGAACACCACCGTCGCCGCCGTTCGCCACAGCAGCCGTCTCCGGCCACCCCTCGCTCCCCCGACTAGCTCAGAAGCTCCGCCACAACCCCCTCTTCCTCCCCACCGCTTCACGGGCCTCCGGAAGCCCTGTATCGCCGCCACGTTGCCGTTCCCCTCTTCGGGCTCCGACCATCATCGCCGTCGAATTCGCCGTCTCCAGCGCGTCTCCGAGCCCGCTTCGACGCCCACTGCAACCGCGGTGAGCCCCCGAGTCGTTTCCCCCTTCTTCCCTGGTCTCTTTCGACCTCTAGACCTTAGCCCCACCTTGGCCGAGAGCTCCACGCCGCCGGCAATGTCGCCGTCGTGGCCACGGTCACCGTAGCGCCCAACCGAGCACACTATCGTGCTCCACGCCTCACTAGGAGCACGCAGCACGCACCAACACCTCCCCAAACCCCCTGCAACGCCAACTCCGACCGCACCCGAACTCCGGCCGCCGCTCACGAGCTCGCCGTCGACGGAACCGGCCACCCCAGGCTCGGCCACCACCACCGTTCGACGCGCGGGAGCAAGAGCTCTCCAACGAGCCCAAGAACGGCCTCGCCCGTGCCCTGTAGCGCGATCCCGCATCGCGCCGCCGTCTCGGGCCTCGCCGGCGTCACGTCGCCGGTGGGGTTGACCCACTTTGACCACGGCAGGAACCCCCCTGAGTCCCTGACAGGTGGGCCCAGCCCTGTAGCTAATTAGGATTAGCGCTAACCACTGTTAGTTAACCCCCTGACACTGACTAGTGGGCCCCAGCACCACTAATTAGTAATTAGGATTAATTTAACCCTGTTTAACCCCCCTGTCACTGACGTGTGGGCCCCACACGTCAGGTTTGACCTCAGCCAGCCGCAGTTGACCACTGACGTCATGCTGACGTCATGCTGGCGCAATAATTATATTTCTGGATTTAATTTAAATCAGGAAATTCCAGAATATTATTTAAACTTCAAAAATTCATAACTTCTATTCTGTAACTCCAAATTGGACAAATTATATATGAAAAATGATCAGAAAAATCCAATCTATCCATCTGTACTATTTTCATGCATGATCAAACAAGTTAAATTGATGTTTCAAGCAGAACAAGGAAAAGCACTTTAAAAGGCCATATTTGAATTTGAAATTTGAATCCTTGATTCAAATTTGCTCAAATCCTTCTGGTTTTAGTTGCATTAGCCCAACACACTCATATTGCCATGTTTCATGCATGCATCATATTGTTGCACATTGTTTGGTGATGTTGTGTATCGATGTCCTTTGCGACAGGTTCTGCCTCCGAGGAGTACCGTGATTACCCTAACGAAGAACCGTATCCGTGCATCGAACCATCAGGCAAGCAACCAACCATTTGATCATATCGATACAATCCCATGTTCTCGCTCCTGCTCTCTTTTACTGCATTAAGACAACGCGTTTCAAACTGTTGTGTGCTACGGTAGTTGAACCCATTTCCTCTGCATGACCTGTCATTGCCACAGTAACTAGATGAAACCCACTAGCATGTGTAGGAGTTGATTGAGCCATAAGTATGTGTTGTTCCTACCTTGCTATGCCTGCTATGCTTAGAGTCGTGTCAGGTCTGGTTCATCTGGGTGATGGGCTAGAGTGAAATGATTATGTCGGTAATGAGAGTGGTGTGGTGAACACGATTTGGTAAAGGTATCGATGAGAGGCCATGTAGGAGTACATGGTGGGTTGTTTCATTGAAGCCGACCTTAAGCACTGAGATCTGTATGTGTGATTTAAGAATCAGCTACTACCATGCATTGGGCCCGAAACCAATGGACCCTCTCGGCTTCTTATTCACCCTAGTTCTCCGTCCAGGAGTTGCAAGTAGTTTCTGGTGTTTGTAGCCTACTGGAGGCCATGGACAGCGCTGACCGTAGGGGTGGGCTGTGATGCGGTAGGTACGTGGCCGGGTGTACCGAATACCCGTTAGGTATCTCGGGAACCCTGTTCACATCGTTCGGGGCCGTATGGGAAACCTCGGCCAGACTCCCTGCGGATGGAACCTGAATAGGCGATAAACCTGGACTGGAGGCTTAGGTGATTAGGTAGGTCGTGGCCGACACCCACATTGGGCTTCCGCTTGAAGGTTGCCGAGTACATGTCGTGTAAACGACGATAAGTGGTGAGAGCGTGTATGAAGGAGTACACCCCTGCAGGGTTAACATGATCTATTCGAATAGCCGCGTCCGCGGTAAAGGACTACTTGGTTGCCTATACAGTTCATAGACAAGTAAATGGAAACTACTAAAAGCCTCAAGATAAGAGTGAGTGCCGAGGATGGCTCTTCCGTAGGAAGACGGAGGTGGATCCTCGGTGGTGTATTGAAGTGGTGAGTAGTGGACTCGTGTGCGCAAACCCATTTCAAGTTGGAGTATCGTAGGATAGCCTAGCCAAGAGTCAAAGCTGGCTTGCTGCAATAACTCCACCAACCCTTCTTGATAACATGCATGTATGTAGGATCTGATGTAAGACTTGCTGAGTACCCTTGTACTCACGTTGCTATAATCTACATTTTTACAGAAGACGCTGCAACCCCTTCTGATGGGTTCTATGTAGACGTTGACATCAACGAGTAGGCTAAAGACCCAGGTGGTGACCCTGAGCTTGTGAAGGACCACGTAGTATAGCTAGGCTTCCCAAGCCTCTTTTATTTTACTAGTTGTCTGTACTCAGACAAGTTACTTCCGCTGCTGGTTTGTATGACTGTATGACTTGTATGTTGGGTCGTGAGACCCGTACCTTTGTGTATGATATGTATGGCTCCCTGAGCCTTAAATAAAGTACTTGGTGTCGTAGAGTCATGTTGTGATGCTTCGTTGTATTTGCACATATCGAGCATATTGTGTGTATGATTGAAATGCTTGGTATGTGTGGGATCTGACTATCTAGTTGTTTATCTTTAGTAGCCTCTCTTACCGGGAAATGTCTCCTAGTGTTACCGCTGAGCCATGGTAGCTTGCTACTGCTCTGGAACACTTAGGCTGGCCGGCATGTGTCCTTCTTCGTTCCTGTGTCTGTCCCTTCGGGGAAATGTCACGCTTTGAGTACCGGAGTCCTGTTAGCCCGCTACAGCCCGGTTTACCGGAGTCCTGCTAGCCCAGTGCTACAGCCCGGACCCACTTGCTGATGACCGACACGTTCGAAGCTGGGTCATGGATGCCTGTCCCTGTAAGTCTGTGCCACTTTGGGTTTACGACTAGTCATGTCAGCCCGGGCTCCTTATCATATGGATGCTAGCGACACTATCATATACGTGAGCCAAAAGGCGCAAACGGTCCCGGGCAAAGGTAAGGCGACACCCGTGGGGATACCGTGCGTGAGGCCGCAAAGTGATATGAGGTGTTACCGGCTAGATCGATGTGACATCGAGTCGGGGTCCTGACAGCGTTGGCATCAGAGCCGGACTGCCTGTAGGTTCTTCAAGCCAAACTGGTCGATGTTGAGTCTAGAAATTCTTTAGTTATATGTAGGGGAATTGTTTGTGGGTTGGAACATAAGGCTCTTTTTACTCCTTTATCTTATGACATTCTGATCTGAGTCAGTCCATTCTTCCACCGGGGGTTAAGGAATTAGGATCTATTCTCTCTATCAGGATCACGTGTTACCAATCAGTAGTACCTTATAAGTTTGATGGATACAAGCCTAGTTCAGTTTTACTACCACATTATGTTGTTAGAATGGTTTCATAACTTTGACATGATGATGTTGAGTGTGTACGAAATCCTTTGTCAAATGTCTCAAAATCCTTCTTGAGCATTTACAGCTGTTATGCTGCCGAAATTTTGCTAGAAATTCTAATGCCCTTGCATTATGATTGTGCTTTCAGATGGCCACTCGCGACCTCAATCAAGTGGTTCGCCTGACTCGATGCCTAGATGTACCCGGCCATACTGCCAAGTTGGTCAGGGTAATGACTGAGGCTGGATACCGCTGGTATCCTGAGTACACGGTCGAAGAGCAATTCCGGGACTTCAATCAAAGCCAGTATCTCTGCACTGTCAGGATATTTCCATCTTATCCTGGATCCACCGAGCCTCTTCACTGCTCCTATGGACTCGGGGTTACTATTGAGATGGCTGTGCAGGACGCCGCCTACTCTATGATGACCATTATGCGAGTCAGATCTGGTCTATTTCGGGACTCTGATTTCCGGTATATGCCAGGATCACTTCCGGGAGCACAAGGGTATCTCCAGGCTATCTATGCTGACCCCACTCAGGAGGATTCACGGACTCGCACCACTGCTGAGATGCTCGAGGATAAGGACCGTGAAAATCGGGCCTTGAGGTTAGAGCTCTTCAATACCCGTGCTGACCACTGGGCCACTTTGACTCGGTTCGCACCGGCGGTGCAAGCTGGATTCTCAGATATGCGCGATCTCTATCCTGTGAGATCTGCTCTGCCAGACGTGATGGTTTGGCGTGATGTAGGAGGCATCACCCCACCTCGCGGTCCCCGCAGGCCACCGTCTGTTGGTCCAAGGCCTCATCCTAGCCCCTATGGTCCACAAGCTCCGCGAGATCGTCTGTTTCCGGATGATCATGTTGAGCTTCCAGGCTATGGAGGTGACTTTTACGAGGACTACTACGGATCGGTCTGAGTTAGTGGTAGTATCACTAGTTCGCACTAGCTGTGTCGTCTATCGTCCCGCGTGACTCGTGGGATATGACCTAGTTTGTACTCCTTCCGGAGGTGTAGAAAAATAATGTATAGGAGCTTGGAATGCCTCCGATGAGATGTAATCCTTTTTCACCGTAATAGTACTTTGTTTGGTCTTGTACTAAACCCTGTATGGTGTGTATGACGATGGAATAAAGAAGCAGTTTCTGTATCTACCATGTCATACGGATGATCATCTTGCATTTCGAGTTATTCCTTACATTCTGTATCCTATGTCGGAATTTTATCATTCTGACTAAATCATTGTCTTGTTTACCTAGGATGGTCAACACGCGCGCTAACCCTGCTTCTCAAGAGCAGGCCGAAGGCAGTGAGGCAGGAATGAAAATCTGCCTCATCCTCCTTCACTAGCCGAGGTTATGATGGAAGCTGAGAGAAACAAGCGGGAGACCAACCGTTTGCTGGAGCGTATTGAACAGAATACAGCACACCATCAGAGGGCTAACGTGGTGTCACTCAGTGATTTTATCAAATTACATCCACCCACGTTCCACCACTCCGTCGAGCCTCTCGACGCTGATGACTGGCTTCGCAGTATCTCTCACAAACTGCGTTCCGCGCTGGTAGCGGAGGCTGACAAGGTCACCTTTGCTGCATATCATCTTGAAGGCCCCGCCAGTCTATGGTGGGAAATTATGGAGCTATGCGCCCAGCGGGCCATGTCACTACTTGGGCTGAGTTCAGCGAGGCTTTCCGTGAACATCACATTCCGGAGGGTCTCATGGACCGTAAACGTGAAGAATTTTGCAGTTTCACCCAAGGCCGACTTTCTGTGGATGTTTACAGCAGGGAGTTTGGTAATCTCGCACGATATGCAACTGAGGAAGTGTCTACCGATGCCAAGAAGCAAGCAAGGTTCCGTAAGGGCCTTAGTCCTGAGCTTCGCCGCGACCTCCGTCTGCATGAGTGCACATCTTTCAGAAACTTGTCAACAAAGCCATCAGTGCTGAAACTGGTCAGACTGACTATGACGCAACACGCAAGCATGGCCGTGACATGGGTTCCTCATCCGGTGCTGGTCCTCAGAAGCGCCGCGTGTGGGTACCCAACACCGCCCTGCCACCCAGGTTCACACCGAGGCCATCTTTCCAGGCGCCTCGCCCCGTTCAACAGTCTGCACCGGCCAAGCCCTATGGGGGTCCAACCAACAATGCTCCTCCACGTACCAGTTCCGTGACTTGTTTCAAGTGTGGGGAATCTGGTCACTATATGCGTGAGTGTCCCCAGACCAACCCCAATCAATCTGCTAAAGCTGTTGGCCGTGGCAAGCCGACAGGAAAAATATTCCACGCCAAGCCGGTCACCGCTTCACGTGGCCATGTCAACTGTATCTCTGCCGAAGAAGCTCAAGAGGATCCCAACGTCGTTCTCGGTACGCTTCTTGTTAATTGCCACCCGGCATCTGTTCTTTTCGATACAGGAGCCTCTCATTCTTTTATATCCGAAAATTATGCTCGTTTGCATAACGTTGCATTCTGTGACATGCCATCCACTATGGAAATTTCTACCCCTGGTTCTAGATGGCAGACCTCTAGGGTAAGTTATGGAAATGAAATCCAAGTCGACAGACTTGTTTTCCTCGCGTCTTTGATAGCCCTTAAATCTTCAGATATTAATATCATTCTGGGTATGGACTGGATGTCAGCTCATCAAGCCAAAATTGATTGCTTCTCTAGGACTGTTCAACTCACCCATCCTTCGGGGAAGATAGTCAATGTCTTGACCCGAATAGCCAAGCGACAATTATATTCTCTTAACGCCAGCCCTTTGCCAGACCTTGAGGACGTTCCGGTAGTCCGTGACTTCCCGGATGTCTTTCCAGAGAATTGCCAGGTGTTCCACCTGACAGGGATGTTGAGTTCGTAATAGACCTCATTCCAGGAACCGTTCCGATTGCTAGAAGACCTTATAAGATGGCACCCCTAGAACTAGCCGAGCTTAAGAAACAACTCGATGAGTCCTTGAAAAAGGGTTTCATCCGACCTAGTTCATCTCCGTGGGCTTGCCCCGTCCTATTCGTCAAGAAGAAGGATGGTACGGACCGGATGGTTGTAGATTACCGACCTGTCAATTTGGTCACAATCAAGAACAAATATCCGCTTCCCAGGATCAACGACCTGTATGATCAGCTCGCTGGATCCTCAGTCTTCTCCAAGATGGATTTGAGGTTGGGCTACCATCAAATCAAAATCAGAAACGGGGACATTCCTAAAACGGCCTTTGTTACTCGTTATGGCCAATACGAGTACACCGTCATGTCCTTCGGTTTAACCAACGCTCCAGCCACCTTTTCTCGGTTAATGAACTCAATCTTCATGGAGTATTTGGATAAATTCGTCGTGGTTTACCTCGATGATATACTCATCTACTCCAAGAACGAGGAAGAACATGCCGAACATCTAAGGCTAGTG
The DNA here is from genome assembly GCF_018294505.1 of Triticum aestivum. Taxonomy (NCBI): domain Eukaryota; kingdom Viridiplantae; phylum Streptophyta; class Magnoliopsida; order Poales; family Poaceae; genus Triticum; species Triticum aestivum. The sequence goes on along the minus strand of NC_057800.1, from coordinate 592,029,094 downwards.
TTGAAGAAACTTCGAGAGCATCGCCTTTATGCCAAATTTTCTAAATGTGAATTCTGGTTGTCAGAAGTGACCTATCTGGGTCATGTAATATCTGGTAAAGGTATTGCTGTTAACCCTGAGCGAGTTCAAGCCGTCCTTAACTGGACTCCACCTGAATCGGTCAAGCAAGTTCGGAGTTTTCTAGGCTTAGCGAGCTATTGTCGTCGCTTTGTCGAGAACTTCTCCAAGGTTGCTAAACCTCTAACCGAACTCCTCAAGAAAGATAAGAAGTTCGAGTGGACTCCACAATGTGAGCACAGCTTTCAGGAACTGAAAAGACGCCTGACTTCTGCTCCCGTACTGGTACCGCCAGACTTCTCCAAGGATTTGTTATCTATTGCGACGCCTCGCGACAAGGACTAGGTTGCATTCTCATGCAAGATCGACACGTAATTGCCTACGCTTCACGGCAATTGCACCCACATGAGGAGAATTATCCTACTCATGATCTAGAGCTTGCAGCCGTAGTCTATGCACTTAAGACCTGGCGACATTACCTCCTCGGTAACCGTTGCGAAATATTCACTGATCACCAAAGTCTGAAGTACATTTCACCCAACCGGATTTGAATCTCAGGCAAAGACGTTGGGTTGAATTGATCACAGACTTCGATTTAGGGATAACCTACACCCCAGGGAAAGCCAACGTCATGGCTGATGCGCTAAGTCGTAAATCTTATTGTAACAATCTGATGTTACAAACAAAGTCAACCGCTTCTCCATGAGGAATTTCGGAAACTTAATCTTCACATTGTTCCTCAAGGTTTTCTTTCCACCTTAGTGGCAAAACCTACCCTTACGGATCAGATTATCAAAGCACAGAAGGTAGATCCGGGAATCTCCCGCATCAAGAGAAACATTCAGAAAGGAATTGCGAATTGCTTCTCTATTAATGATCAAGGGGTCGTATACTTCGGGAATCGACTAGTGGTTCCCAAAGTGCGAAACCTGAGGCGTTTGATCCTTAAGGAAGCTCATGAATCTCCTCTCACCATTCATCCCGGTAGTACTAAGATGTATCAGGACCTACGCCAGAGGTTCTGGTGGACTAGGATGAAGAGAGAAATTGCTCAGTATATTGCAAATTGCGACGTCTATCGTCGTGTAAAAGCAGAGCACCAACGGCCTGCTGGCACCCTTCAACCCTTAGCTATTCCTGAATGGAAATGGGATAAAATTGGTATGGATTTCATTACCGGTTTTCCCAGGACCAAGAGAGGGAATAATGCTATTTTCGTCGTGGTCGATCGTCTTTCCAAAGTAGCCCATTTCCTACCTGTTCGTGAGAGCATAACCGCTAGTCAGCTGGCAAACTTATACATCTCCCGAATAGTGTCCCTTCATGGTCTTCCTTTGGAAATTAACTCGGATCGAGGAAGTCTTTTCACCTCTCGATTTTGGGAAAGTTTCCAAAATGCTATGGGAACTCGTCTCTCCTTTAACACCGCCTTCCACCCTCAGTCGAGTGGTCAAGTGGAACGCGTCAACCAAATTCCAGAAGACATGCTTCGAGCCTCTGTTATCTCGTTCGGAATGGACTGGGAGAAGTGCCTTCCATTTGCCGAATTCGCTTACAACAACAGCTATCAATCTAGCTTGGGTAAAGCCCCTTTTGAAGTTCTCTATGGACGACGATGTCGAACACCCCTTAACTGGTCAGAGACCGGGGAAAGACAATTCTTTGGCCCGGATATGATTCAGGAAGCAGAAGAACAAGTTCGTATCGTTCGTGAAAAGTTGAAAACAGCCCAATCTCGTCAAAAGAGTCAATATGACCGAAAACATAAGGCTATGACTTTCGAGGTTGACGAGAAGGCTTATCTTCGGGTCACCCCTCTGAAGGGAACCCATCGTTTCGGTATCAAAGGCAAATTGGCTCCTCGTTACATTGGACCTTTTCGCATTCTCGCCAAACAAGGAGAAGTTGCCTACCAGTTGGAATTACCTCCGCACCTCTCCAGAGTCCACGATGTCTTCCACGTTTCTCAACTCAGGCGTTGCTTCTCGGATCCTATCCGTGAAGTGGACCACGAAATGCTTGATCTCCAAGATAATCTTACATATCGAGAGTACCCCATTCGTATCCTCGATAAGGCCGAGCGTACCACTCGACGTCATAACATCAAGCTTCTCAAAGTACAATGGTCGCACCATTCTGAGGATGAAGCAACTTGGGAAAGGGAGGATCGTCTTCGACTTGAGTACCCCGCCTTCTTCCCGGAGGAACCCAAATCTCGGGACGAGATTCTTTTGAGTGGGGGTGAGTTGTCACACCCTAGCTAGTCATGCATTAGAGTGTTGCATCATGTTTACTCTTTCATCAGAAACTTGAAATGGGGATCTGTGAAACCCTCAGAATCATTTTGAAAATGACCCAAATAAAAATTTCTCCAAAAGGGTCCAAGAAAATGCTCATGTTGCTCTCTGGAAATATTGGACAGAGATAAAAATCAAACCAATATTTTTAGTGTCTCATGGACATTTATTTTGGGCATTTGGAATTAATGCATAAATATTTGCATTGGAAATATATTTCTATATATATTAATATATGTCCAAATATTATGCCAATTATAAAGGAGCTCTGGAATAATATATCTAGCCCCTGCAAAAATTGGCATAAGTTAAATAAATGATTTAATATATTATTTAAATCAAAACAAATGTCAGAAATTAGAAAACAGAAAAAAATAAAAGGGAGAAGCTTACCTGGGCTCCTCCCTGTGCAGCCCAGCCAGCTGGCCGGCCCAGCCAGCAGGCGGCCCAGCCCGTCTCCCTCCTCTGTCGTCTTCGTCCCGACAGAGGGAGGGGAGTGTGGCCGGCGCGCGCGCGCGCCACCGCGCCACGCCACCTCTCTCCTTGCCTGCCTGCCCTCCCCTCCTCGCCTCGATGCCCCTGGACGACGCCACGCCTCCCCCCTGCTCTCTCTCACTCGCCCCGGCTCTCCCCTCCTCTCCCTCGCTCTCTCTCTCACGGCCGAACACCACCGTCGCCGCCGTTCGCCACAGCAGCCGTCTCCGGCCACCCCTCGCTCCCCCGACTAGCTCAGAAGCTCCGCCACAACCCCCTCTTCCTCCCCACCGCTTCACGGGCCTCCGGAAGCCCTGTATCGCCGCCACGTCGCCGTTCCCCTCTTCGGGCTCCGACCATCATCGCCGTCGAATTCGCCGTCTCCAGCGCGTCTCCGAGCCCGCTTCGACGCCCACTGCAACCGCGGTGAGCCCCCGAGTCGTTTCCCCCTTCTTCCCTGGTCTCTTTCGACCTCTAGGCCTTAGCCCCACCTTGGCCGAGAGCTCCACGCCGCCGGCGATGTCGCCGTCGTGGCCACGGTCACCGTAGCGCCCAACCGAGCACACTATCGTGCTCCACGCCTCACTAGGAGCACGCAGCACGCACCAACGCCTCCCCAAACCCCCTGCAACGCCAACTCCGACCGCACCCGAACTCCGGCCGCCGCTCACGAGCTCGCCGTCGACGGAACCGGCCACCCCAGGCTCGGCCACCACCACCGTTCGACGCGCGGGAGCAAGAGCTCTCCAACGAGCCCAAGAACGGCCTCGCCCGTGCCCTGTAGCGCGATCCCGCATCGCGCCGCCGTCTCGGGCCTCGCCGGCGTCACGTCGCCGGTGGGGTTGACCCACTTTGACCACGGCAGGAACCCCCCTGAGTCCCTGACAGGTGGGCCCAGCCCTGTAGCTAATTAGGATTAGCGCTAACCACTGTTAGTTAACCCCCTGACACTGACTAGTGGGCCCCAGCGCCACTAATTAGTAATTAGGATTAATTTAACCCTGTTTAACCCCCCTGTCACTGACGTGTGGGCCCCACACGTCAGGTTTGACCTCAGACAGCCGCAGTTGACCACTGACGTCATGCTGACGTCATGCTGGCGCAATAATTATATTTCTGGATTTAATTTAAATCAGGAAATTCCAGAATATTATTTAAACTTCAAAAATTCATAACTTCTATTCTGTAACTCCAAATTGGACAAATTATATATGAAAAATGATCAGAAAAATCCAATCTATCCATCTGTACTATTTTCATGCATGATCAAACAAGTTAAATTGACGTTTCAAGCAGAACAAGGAAAAGCACTTTAAAAGGCCATATTTGAATTTGAAATTTGAATCCTTGATTCAAATTTGCTCAAATCCTTCTGGTTTTAGTTGCATTAGCCCAACACACTCATATTGCCATGTTTCATGCATGCATCATATTGTTGCACATTGTTTGGTGATGTTGTGTATCGATGTCCTTTGCGACAGGTTCTGCCTCCGAGGAGTACCGTGATTACCCTAACGAAGAACCGTATCCGTGCATCGAACCATCAGGCAAGCAACCAACCATTGATCATATCGATACAATCCCATGTTCTCGCTCCTGCTCTCTTTTACTGCATTAAGACAACGCGTTTCAAACTGCTGTGTGCTACGGTAGTTGAACCCATTTCCTCTGCATGACCTGTCATTGCCACAGTAACTAGATGAAACCCACTAGCATGTGTAGGAGTTGATTGAGCCATAAGTATGTGTTGTTCCTACCTTGCTATGCCTGCTATGCTTAGAGTCGTGTCAGGTCTGGTTCATCTGGGTGATGGGCTAGAGTGAAATGATTATGTCGGTAATGAGAGTGGTGTGGTGAACACGATTTGGTAAAGGTATCGATGAGAGGCCATGTAGGAGTACATGGTGGGTTGTTTCATTGAAGCCGACCTTAAGCACTGAGATCTGTATGTGTGATTTAAGAATCAGCTACTACCATGCATTGGGCCCGAAACCAATGGACCCTCTCGACTTCTTATTCACCCTAGTTCTCCGTCCAGGAGTTGCAAGTAGTTTCTGGTGTTTGTAGCCTACTGGAGGCCGTGGACAGCGCTGACCGTAGGGGTGGGCTGTGATGCGGTAGGTACGTGGCACGATGTACCGAATACCCGTTAGGTATCTCGGGAACCCTGTTCACATCGTTCGGGGCCGTATGGGAAACCTCGGCCGGACTCCCTGCGGATGGAACCTGAATAGGCGATAAACCTGGACTGGAGGCTTAGGTGATTAGGTAGGTCGTGGCCGACACCCACGTTGGGCTTCCGCTTGAAGGTTGCCGAGTACATGTCGTGTAAGCGACGGTAAGAGGTGAGAGCGTGTATGAAGAAGTACACCCCTGCAGGGTTATCATGATCTATTCGAATAGCCGCGTCCGCGGTAAAGGACTACTTGGTTGCCTATACAGTTCATAGACAAGTAAATGGAAACTGTTAAAAGCCTCAAGATAAGTGTGAGTGCTGAGGATGGCTCTTCCGTAGGAAGACGGAGGTGGATCCTCGGTAGTGTATTGAAGTGGTGAGTAGTGGACTCGTGTGCGCAAAACTATTTCAAGTTGGAGTATCGTAGGATAGTCTAGCCAAGAGTCAACGCTGGCTTGCTGCAATAACTCCACCAACCCTTCTTGATACTATGCATGTATGTAGGGTCTGATGTAAGTCTTGCTGAGTACCTTTGTACTCATGTTGCTATAATCTACATTTTTACAGAAGACGCTGCAACTCCTTCTGATGGGTTCTATGTAGACGTTGACATCAACGAGTAGGCTAAAGACCCAGGTGGTGACCCTGAGCTTGTGATGGACCACGTAGTATAGTTAGGCTTCCAAGCCTCTTTTATTTTACTAGTTGTCTGTACCCAGACAAAGTACTTCCGTTGTTGGCTTGTATGACTGTATGACTTGTATGTTGGGTCGTGAGATCCGTACCTTTGTGTATGATATGTATGGCTCCCTGAGCCTTAAATAAAGTACTTGTGTCATAGAGTCATGTTGTGATGCTTCGTTGTATTGCACATATCAAGCATATTGTGTGTATGATTGAAATGCTTGGTATGTGTGGGATCTGACTATCTAGTTGTTTATCTTTAGTAGCCTCTCTTACCGGGAAATGTCTCCTAGTGTTACCGCTGAGCCATGGTAGCTTGCTACTGCTCTGGAACACTTAGGCTGGCCGGCATGTGTCCTTCTTCGTTCCTGTGTCTGTCCCTTCGGGGAAATGTCACGCTTTGAGTACCGGAGTCCTGTTAGCCCGCTACAGCCCGGTTTACCGGAGTCCTGCTAGCCCAGTGCTACAGCCCGGACCCACTTGCTGATGACCGACACGTTCGAAGCTGGGTCATGGATGCCTGTCCCTGTAAGTCTGTGCCACTTTGGGTTTACAACTAGTCATGTCAGCCTGGGCTCTTTATCATATGGATGCTAGCGACACTATCATATACGTGAGCCAAAAGGCGCAAACGGTCCCGGGCAAAGGTAAGGCGACACCCGTGGGAATACCGTGCGTGAGGCCGCAAAGTGATATGAAGTGTTACCGGCTAGATCGATGTGACATCGAGTCGGGGTCCTGACAGCGTTGAATTAAATCAGGAAATTCCAGAATATTAATTAAACTTCAAAAATTCATAACTTTTATTCTGTAACTCCAAATTGGACAAATTATATATGAAAAATGATCAGAAAAATCCAATCTATCCATCTGTACCATTTCCATGCATGATCAAACAAGTTAAGTTGATGTTTTAATCAGAACAAGAAAAGGCACTTTAAAAGGCCATATTTGAATTTGAAATTTGAATCCTTGATTCAAATTTGTTCAAACCCTTCTGGTTTTAGTTGCATTAGCCCAACACACTCATATTGCCATGTTTCATGCATGCATCATATTGTTGCATATTGTTTGGTGATGTTTGTGTATCGATGTCCTTTGCGACAGGATCTGTCCCCGAGGAGTACCGTGATTACCCTAACGAAGAACCGTATCCGTGCAACGAACCATCAGGCAAGCAACCAACCATCTGATCATATCGATACAATCCCATGTTCTCGCTCCTGCTCTCTTTTACTGCATTAAGACAACGCGATTCAAACTGCTGTGTGTTACGGTAGTTGAACCCATTTCCTCTGCATGACCTGTCATTGCCACAGTAACTAGATGAAACCCACTAGCATGTGTAGGAGTTGATTGAGCCATATGTATGTGTTGTTCCTACCTTCCTAAGCCTGCTATGCTTAGAGTCGTGTCAGGTCTGGTTCATCTGGGTGATGGGCTAGAGTGAAATGATTATGTCGGTAATGAGAGTGGTGTGGTGAACACGATTTGGTAAAGGTATCGATGAGAGGCCATGTAGGAGTACATGGTGGGTTGTTTCATTGAAGCCGACCTTAAGCACTGAGATCTGTATGTGTGATTTAAGAATCAGCTACTACCATGCATTGGGCCCGAAACCAATGGACCCTCTCGACTTCTTATTCACCCTAGTTCTCCGTCCAGGAGTTGCAAGTAGTTTCTGGTGTTTGTAGCCTACTGGAGGCCGTGGACAGCGCTGACCGTAGGGGTGGGCTGGGATGCGGTAGGTACGTGGCCGGGTGTACCGAATACCCGTTAGGTATCTCGGGAACCCTGTTCACATCGTTCGGGGCCGTATGGGAAACCTCGGCCGGACTCCCTGCGGATGGAACCTGAATAGGCGATAAACCTGGACTGGAGGCTTAGGTGATTAGGTAGGTCGTGGCCGACACCCACGTTGGGCTTCCGCTTGAAGGTTGCCGAGTACATGTCGTGTAAACGACGATAAGTGGTGAGAGCGTGTATGAAGGAGTACACCCCTGCAGGGTTAACATGATCTATTCGAATAGCCGCGTCCGCGGTAAAGGACTACTTGGTTGCCTATACAGTTCATAGACAAGTAAATGGAAACTACTAAAAGCCTCAAGATAAGAGTGAGTGCCGAGGATGGCTCTTCCGTAGGAAGACGGAGGTGGATCCTCGGTGGTGTATTGAAGTGGTGAGTAGTGGACTCGTGTGTGCAAAACCATTTCAAGTTGGAGTATCGTAGGATAGCCTAGCCAAGAGTCAAAGCTGGCTTGCTGCAATAACTCCACCAACCCTTCTTGATAACATGCATGTATGTAGGATCTGATGTAAGACTTGCTGAGTACCCTTGTACTCACGTTGCTATAATCTACATTTTTACAGAAGACGCTGCAACCCCTTCTGATGGGTTCTATGTAGACGTTGACATCAACGAGTAGGCTAAAGACCCAGGTGGTGACCCTGAGCTTCTGAAGGACCACGTCGTATAGCTAGGCTTCCCAAGCCTCTTTTATTTTACTAGTTGTCTGTACTCAGATAAGTTACTTCCGCTGCTGGTTTGTATGACTGTATGACTTGTATGTTGGGTCGTGAGACCCGTACCTTTGTGTATGATATGTATGGCTCCCTGAGCCTTAAATAAAGTACTGGTGTCGTAGAGTCATGTTGTGATGCTTCGTTGTATTTGCACATATCGAGCATATTGTGTGTATGATTGAAATGCTTGGTATGTGTGGGATCTGACTATCTAGTTGTTTATCTTTAGTAGCCTCTCTTACCGGGAAATGTCTCCTAGTGTTACCGCTGAGCCATGGTAGCTTGCTACTGCTCTGGAACACCTAGGCTGGCCGGCATGTGTCCTTCTTCGTTCCTGTGTCTGTCCCTTCGGGGAAATGTCACGCTTTGAGTACCGGAGTCCTGTTAGCCCGCTACAGCCCGGTTTACCGGAGTCCTGCTAGCCCAGTGCTACAGCCCGGACCCATATGCTGATGACCGACACGTTCGAAGCTGGGTCATGGATGCCTGTCCCTGTAAGTCTGTGCCACTTTGGGTTTACGACTAGTCATGTCAGCCCGGGCTCCTTATCATATGGATGCTAGCGACACTATCATATACGTGAGCCAAAAGGCGCAAACGGTCCCGAGCAAAGGTAAGGCGACACCCGTGGGGATACCGTGCGTGAGGCCGCAAAGTGATATGAGGTGTTACCGGCTAGATCGATGTGACATTGAGTCGGGGTCCTGACAGCGGCGAAGCAGGCGGGCGGATAGACGAACGTTTTTCCTTCGGATACACTTTTTTCCTAAGTCGACTTGAGCAGTCGGCCACATTTCTTTTTCTCTTGATGGGTTGGGCAGTCGGCCCTTCTTCTGCACGAGTAGCCGATTGCATGCCTCTCTATCTTCTTCTCTCTCTTTTTTTACCAGTCCGCCGGCTAGGCACCCGGCGTGACTTTTCTCTCTTCAGCCGGCTAGCGGCTTTGCCTTTTCTTTTATCTTCTTCACATTGGCTCAACAGTCGGCAGGAGCGGGCAGGGAGCTGGCAGTCGGCCAGGCCGGCCGGGTGGTCGGTGAAGCTGGGTGGTGGGCGGAGTCGGCCGTTCGGGTGGCGGGAGCCGGCCGCGCAGGCGCGGATGGGGACTCGGTAGCCGGGTGGCGGGACTTGGGCGTCCCGGCGCGCGGAGGGGCGGAGGCGAGGCGTCGGCGACCCGGCGGCCGGGTGCCGGCGAAGCCGGCCGAGGGGTCGAGCAGAGAACCAACGCGGGCGGC